>NC_057725.1:10785218-10816830 GCF_004010195.1 Chiloscyllium plagiosum
TGCCTTCTTGAACCACTACAGTCCATGTGCTGTAAATGCTGTTATGAAGAGAATTCCAAGATTTTGATCCAGTGACAGTGATGGAACGGTGATATATTTCCAAGTTAGGATAGTGACTGGCTTGGTGGGGAACTTACAGGTGGCGTTGTTCTCATATACCTGCTGCCCTTGTCCTTCCTAGATGGATGTGGTAATGGCATTGGAAGGTACTGCCCAAGGATCTTTGGTGAATTTCTGTAATGTATCTTGTGGACGGTACATACTGCTGCTACTGAGTGTTGGTGGTTGAGGGAGTGGATGTTTGTGGATGTGGTGCCAATCAAGCGGATTGCTTTGTTCTGGATGGTGCCAAGTTTCTTGAATGTTGTTGGAGCAGCACTCATTCAGGTGAGTGGGGAATATTCCATCATAATCTTGACTTGTGCCTTGTAGATGGTGGACAGACATTTGCGAGTCAGGAGATGAGTTATTTGCTGCAGTATTATGTGTCTCTGACCTGCTCTTGTAGCCACTGTGTTTATGTGGTGAATCCAGTTGAGTTTCTGGTCAATGGTAACCCCAAGTATATTGATAGTGGAGGATGGAGTGATGTTAACATCACTGAATGTCAAGGGACAGTAGTTGGATTGACTGTTATTGGAGATTATCATTACCTGACATTTGTGTGACACATATATTATTTCTCACTTGACAGCGTAAGCCTGGGTACTATCTCGTTGTTTTTGCATTTGGGTATGGACTGCTTCAGTATCACGAATGGTGCTGAACATTGTGCAATCATTGGCAAACATTCCCATTTCTAACCTTATTATAGAGGGATGGTCATTGGTGAAGCAGCTGAAGGTGGTTGGGCTAAGGACACCACCCTGACACCACCCTGAAACCACCCTTTCCACCATGCTGGAACCCAGATTCTGGATTAGTGGTGCTGGAAAAATACAGCAGTTCAGGCAGCATCCGAGGAGCAGTAAAATCAACGTTTCGGGCAAAAGCCCTTAACCAGGAATACAGACAGAGTGCCTGAAGGATGAAGCCTTCAGGCACTCTGCCTGTATTCCTGATGAAGGGCTTTTGCCCGAAACGTCGATTTTACTGCTCCTCGTATGCTGCCTGAACTGCTGCGCTTTTCCAGCACCACTAATCCAGAATCTAAACTGGGCATCACTGAGTAGGTTGTTGCTGAGTAGATATTGCTTGGTAGCACTGTTGACGACACCTTCCACCACTTTACTGATGATGGAGAGTAGACTAATAAGGCAGTAGTTAATTGGGTTGCTTTGTGTATATAGGACATACCTGGGCAATTTTCCACACTGTTGGGTAGAAGTCAATGTTGTAACTGTAATAGAACAGCTTGACTAAGGGAATGGCATGTTCTGGAGCACAGATCTTCAGTACAGTTGCCGAAATCTTATCAGGTCCTATAGCCTTAGCAGTGTCCAATGCCTCCAACCATTTCTTAATACCATGCGGAGTGAATTAAATCGGCTGCATCTGTAATACTGGGAACCACTGTAAGAGGCCAAAATGGATCATCCACTCGGCACTTCTGGCTGAAGATTGCTGTGAGAGCTTCAGCCTCATCTATTGCACTGAAGTGTTGGGCTATTCCATCATTAAGGTTGGGGATATTTGTGGAGCCTCCTCCTCTCGTGATTTGATCAATTGTCCACCACCATTCACAACTAGATGTGACAGGACTACAGAGCTTAAATCTGATCTGCTGGTCTGGATTTGTTTCGTTCAATCTATTACTTGCTGCTTATGCTGTTTGGCATGCAAGTAGTCATGCTTAGTGACTTCACCAAATTGACTCCTCATCTTCAGGTATGCCTGGTGCTGCTCCTGGCATGTCCTCCTACAGTCTCCATTCGAACCAGGGTTGATCCCCTGCCTTGATGGTCAGAAAAGATATGCCAGGCCATGAGATTACAGATTGTGCAAAAAGATGATACCTGGACTTCAGGAGTTAAGTCATGAAGAGACAGTAGACAAATTAAGCCTTTTTTTCTTTACCATTTAGAATGTTAAGGGCTAACTTAATCAAAGTCTTCAGGATATTAACTGGGAAAGACAGAGTAGATGAAGACAAACTATTTTCGCGGGCTGAAGAATCTAGAACCATGAGGCATAGTCTAAGAATTCAGGCCAGGCTATTCAGGAGAGATGTTAGAAAGTACATCTACATGCAAAGAGTAGTGGAGGTTTGGAATTGTCCTCAAACGGCGATCAATGTTAATTCAAGTGTTCAAATTAAATTTGGGATAGATAATTTTTTTATTAAGCAAGAGTAACAAGGCATATGTCCAAGGCAGCATATGGAGTTAAGTCACAGGTCAGCCATGATCTCATTAAATGGCAGAGCAGGCTGGAAGGGATGAATGCCCTACTCCAGTTCCCATGTTGCTATGACATGTCCCCAGCCAATAGTGGATGACTCTTGCCATCATTGGAATAGCCATAACTGAAACAGTGAGCACTGATGGAACTAAATCCATTGCAAGTGATAGTCTGCTCAAGCATTAACCTCTTTCTCACATCCCACTCCACCCTTATCAACGTCAGTTGCCCATCTTGATCTTTAAACAGTGTTGATGCTTCCAGGACAGTGTGGAAAGTTTTATATGGTTAAAATTTAGGAAATGACATGTAAAATGAAATTATAATAAACATTCCTTGAATAAAAGCCCAAGAATAAGCAGTTCAAGAAGACAGCTCACCATCACCATCTCCAGGGATATTTGGACTGGCCAAAAATGGTGGCCCACCAATAACCCCCATAATCCCTTGAATGATTACAACAAAAAAGTTGGAATACAGGATTGTGGTGAATCACTTTCTTAATTCACTGTTAATCAGAGCGCAGCTATTTGATACAATCAAGGCCTTTTCAGAGGCCATTTCTGTGAGTTTGGAGTTACATATAGTTGAAGCCAGGTAAGCTTGGGGGAAATGTAGGTTTTCACGGTCATGAGTGGAGCGGATGGGATCTTACAACAAGGTAGTCATCATTGCTGATAACAGCCCTCAAAGGCTTATTTAAATGTTGAATTAAAATTCACCGGCTGCTGTGATGGGATTTGAACTCTCATATCTGGAACATTATTTGAGGCCTCTGGATGTAACATAACTAATACATTACTGGGCATGTAATTAGAACATGGCTTATCTGTGGCCTATTCCACAAAAGTCCCATATCCCCTTAATAAATCTAATGAGGAAAAAGCTATCAATTTCAAATCAATTTAGCATCCATTGCCATTTGTATAAAAGAATATCAAAATTGCACTACACAATAGTGTTTAGTGAATTCAAAATATTTTTGATTGTGCCTTTGAATCCGAGATTCCCAATTGGTACAAGTACTGTATTACCCTTAGTGTTTCCAAAGTAATTTCGAAAACTTCAATTAAAATCAATCCTCAACATTCAACATTGCAAGGAACACAACCTTAGCTTGTATAATCACTTCTTGTCATTTAACTCTTAGAGTCCAGGTGTCATTCTGGTAAATATGTGCTGAAATTTCTTGAAGTTTAAGTAATCTTGCCAGAGGTAGGATGCCCATAATTGTCATAAAACTAAATATTCCACAACTGTTTTCACAGCCTTTTTCACTTAAGGTATTTTTTGTAATGCCTTGCTGGCCTAAATCCCCCTATATCTGTGGGGTGAAGGTTTAGTTTTACACCAAAAATAGCTACCATAGCGACCTCAGGTCATCGGGAGTGGAACCTGAGACTATACAGTTTCAGAAATGTCCTCAGCAACCATCTCTTGTTTAAAGTTATGTTTAATAAAGCCTGTCAATGTTCATTCACCTCGGTGTCAATTTGATCTCTTACTACAATACCACTGCGATCCACCAAGCTTTCCCTCAATTGAACCAGATTTGTTTTACATTGTTAAAACATATTTATATTTTTAATTAGCAAAAATAACATATTTTTTGAGGCAACATGTTCTACTTCTTTTGAAACTGGAAATATTCTATTCCAAAATAAAATGCTACTTCTTCCTCTACCAAAGGTTGACCTAAATGTGATTAATATGCATTTTATTGTTTTCTTCAGGGGAGGCTTAGGTAATGTTCTGGGGACCTGGCTTTGAATCCCACCATAGGCTTCCACCAGATGGTGGAATTTGACTTTAATAAAAGTGTTGAATCAAAAATCTAAAGATAAGCATAGAACTGTTACCAATTGTCAGGAAATACCACCTGGTTTACTAATGTCCTTTAGAGAATGTGTCATCCTCACTTGGTCTAGGGTAGACAGGCAGCAGGTTGGAAGAACACAGCAAGCCAGGCAGCATCAGGATCTGAAGAAGGGTTACACCCGAAACGTTGACTTCTCCACCTCCTGATGCTGCCTGGCTTGCTGTGTTCTTCCAGCCTCCTGCTTGTCTATCTTGGATTCCAGCATCTGCAGTTTATTTTTTGTCTCATCCTCACCAGATCTAGCCTACGTGTGATCCCAGAACCCCCGCAATGTGTTTGGCCCTTAATTGCCCTTTACCCTTAACATAAGGGATGGGCAATAAATACTGGCCTAGGCAATAATGCACACATCCTGTGAATGAACAAAAAAAACATTATAACCAAAACTGATAATAAGAATTGAAATTTTACTTAATTAATTTTGCTCTGTGGTTAAATAGTTGGTAAAACACAGTTGATTGTCACACATTTGTACAAAACCAGATATTATCTCAGATCCTAACAATGTACAGTTAATCCAGTTTAGTTGGGTTATGTTGAACTTTGAGACATCCTTCTTTGTCATGTGTGTGTTGACCAAATGCAGCTCTTTGGCTTCTTACCAGCTGATGCTTTACCTTAAGCAGCTTTTCTTGAGCAAAGTTTGCCAATGGTGTTTTGGCTTGCTTTCCACCCTCAAGGTAAATTCCATGTTTGTTCACTCCGAATGGGGACCGAATGTAGATATTGTAATAAATTATGAAGTAGTCACCATGCCAACTGAGCCAAACTGCACTCACTCCCCATGTTGAGTTCTGTATAATTGATCCACAGAAGATCCTCACAGATCTGATTGTGATGGTTTTCAAAAATTTTATTTCTCTTTTGTCATCAAAATAAGCCTGTGCTTCTACCACACATCAAAAAAATACCTCGTCTGAGCCAAAGATGATTTGCCAGGGTTCAAGAAATAATAGACATGGCACACTTACCAAAGAAAATTTAAAAGGGCCCCACCCCATCCCCAATAGCATCACCACCTTTCTCCCATCACTGTTGTAATACTCACATTCTTTATAATGAGTGATTGTTTCAATCTCAGGCAATGTTTCTTTCCTCACAGCTGTGGATTCAACCCACCCTTCAGATCTTGAACACACAGTCCAGTGTTGCACTCAGGGAGCAATACATTGTCAGAAGTGCCATCTCATAGACGAACCAATAATCTGTTATCTCCTGAGGCAAAAAGTAAAGATGCCATTCCATTAATCAAAGAAAAGTAGACGCAGTTCCTGCTCCCTTGGCCAATATTTCTCCCTTGATCAACATTACCAAAGCATTTCATTAACCATGATCTTCTTTGTCATGTGTAATTGTACCATTCACAGTTTATCACATGATTAGGAGAGCCAAAGGTGTGATAAGTCATTGAGTTATAGAGTCACAGAGGTGTATGGCAAGAACACAGACCTTTCGGTGCAAGTCTTCCATGCCGACCAGATATCCCAACCTAATCCAGTCCCCCCTGCCAGCACCCAGCCCATGTCCCTCCAAACTCTTCCTATTCAAATATCCATCCAGATGCCTTTTAAATGTTGCAACTGTACTAGCCTCCATCACTTCCTCTGGCAGCTCATTCCAAATACGTACCACCCTCTGTGTGATTCAGTTGCCCCTCAGGTCTCTTTTATATCTTCGCCTTTCATGCTAAACCTATGCCCTCTAGTTCTTGTCTCCCCCACCCCAGGGAAAATACCTTGTCTATTTATCCTATCCATGTCCATCATGATTTTATAAGGTCACCCCTCAGCCTCTAATGCTCCAGGGAAAATAGGTCCAGTTTGTTCAGCCTCTCTCTATAGCTCAAACCCTCCAACCCTGGCAACATCCTTGTAAATCTTTTCTGAACCCTTTCATGTTTCACAACATCTTCTTAAAAATTACTCTATAAAATTAATAGAAAGGCATTTGTGTGCATTTAATGATTTCAGGACATTACACAGTGCTTTATAGAGTTAATGTTTTGCGTATGGTATGATTTCTTCAGACCTGCTGAGATTCTCCGCATTCTGTGTTTGTCCCTGGACTTTTCCCTAACCTGCCCTCTGTCTCACGTGTCCACTCTTCCCTCATCAATATCACTTAACCTACAACATTTCCACCTCTCCATTCAATTCCAAAGAATAGTCATATTGGACTTGAAATGGCTAACTCAATTTCTCTCTCCACTGGTGCCACCAGACCTACTGAGCTTTTCTAGCATTTTTTGTTTTCATTTCAAAAACCTCTAGCATCCATCAATTTTTTTTCATTGCTTTTAACTTTCATTCCCTATTTATGTAGTTAGAATTTTATCAAAATGTTGTAGAGTAGCACAGGTGAGTGTCAAAAATGAAATTGAATCAGTTCAGTCACAGCTAAAAATATTTTATTTTGTGAGCAACATTGTTTTGCAAAGATAAATCAAGCAAAATAGTCAAATGAATCTTACAGCATACCATGTCTTAAGCTTTTAAAAGTTCAGACTTGGACAATTTGTAAGTGTGTCAGAAAAAGCATGGTATTCGTAAAATTAAGATATGAATGACTCATGTTAGTACCCAGAGAAATCTGTTACATTATAAATCATCCCTCCCATTTAAAAACAAAGATTGATGAATAATTGTGTTGTAATGAAATCCCATCAGTTTTATTAATCACATGGGCATTATATTTATACAAGAGTGAGGTATAAATCTATACCCTGAAGAATGTTTGCAATTACTTGCACCACAGCAGCATGATAATTTGTAAGGGAACATATGATAAGGTAACGGCTGCTCTGATGGAAGAAGATCTATAACAGAGTAATTACAGGAAAAAGACAAAAACACCCACAGGTGAACTGCATGACTTGTGAGCTTGTGGGTGTCATTGCTGAGGGCACGCACCAGAAAATATAGTTAACATTATCCTTCTCAACAAATTGTGTGAATAACTTCACAGAGCATCTGAAGATTGATTTATTCCATCAAAACATAAGGTTGATGTGATGGACTATTTGAAAGGTTGTTTTGGAGACTGTGAGGCACTTTCAAGGTGAAATGATGCAGAGCTGTTTGTGACAGTTGAATGGATTTTTTTTCAGGAGTTCACATTTAATAAGTTAGTGTTCTCATGACTTATACCTCAAAGACATCCAGAGTAGTTGGATTTTGTGTAAATAGGCTGGAGGATTGAAAGATTGTGCATTTGTTAAATGCACAGTATCTCTTTTATATACACATTAGAGTTTGGAAGAATAAGACATGATCTTATTGAAATATAGTGAAGGAATCAAGGTGTATGGTGAAAAGGCAGGAAAAGTGTATACTGTTATTTCAGAAAAAAGGTATGGCATTGAGGGTGAGTTGGAGGTTTGGATTAGGAGTTGGCTGGCTGGAAGAAGACAGAGGGTAGTAGTTGATGGTAAAGATTCATCTTGGAGTGCAGTTACTAGCGGTGTTCCGCAAGGATCTGTTTTGGAACCATTGCTGTTTGTCATTTTTATAAATGACCTGGAGGAGGGGTTGGAAGGTTGGGTGAGCAAGTTTGCAGATGATACGAAAGTCGGAGGAGTTGTAGACAGTGAGGAAGGATGTGGCAGGTTACAGCGGGATATAGATAAGCTGCAGAACTGGGCAGAAAGGTGGCAAATGGAGTTCAATGTAACTAAGTGTGAGGTGATTCACTTTGGTAACAGTAATAAAAAGATGGGGTACTGGGCTAACGGTCGAATACTTGGTAGTGTGGATGAGCAGAGGGATCTTGGTATCCATGTACACAGATCTTTGAAAGTTGCCACCCAGGTAAATAGAGGAAGATCGTATGAGGAAGGGCTGAGGCACTTGGGGTTGTTTTCATTGGAGAAAGGAAGGTTTAGGGGTGACTTGATAGAGGTGTACAAGATGATTAGGGGTTTAGATAGGGTCGACAGTGAGAATCTTTTTCCAAGGGGGCATAGCTTTAAATTAAGAGGGGGTAGGTATAGGACAGGTGTTAGGGGTAGGTTCTTTACTCAGTGAGTCGTGAGTTCATGGAATGCCCTGCCAGTAGCAGTGGTGGACTCTCTCTCATTATGGGTATTTAAGCGGGCATTGGATAGGCACATTCCTGAAGAAGGGTTTATGCCCGAAACGTCGATTCTCCTGTTCCCTGGATGCTGCCTGACCTGCTTTTCCAGCAACACATTTCCAGCTCTGATCTCCAGCATCTGCAGACCTCACTTTCTCCATATGGAGGATAATGGGCTAGTGTAGGTTAGGTGGGCTTGGATCGGCGCAACATCGAGGGCCGAAGGGCCTGTACTGCGCTGTATTCTTCTATGTTCTATGAAAGAGGAGTTGAGGATTATCAGGTCAGCAATGAATGGCAGCGCAGATTCAGCGAGCTGAATGGGCTGCTTTTTTCAGCTCCCTCTCTTACGGTCAGTTATGTCTTATGGTCTCTATGACTTTAAAGGAATTTGACAGGATGGTTACAGGAAGAATGCTTTCTTGGGGAGGTCTACAATTAATGGGAACACACTTTAGAAATCTCCGATTTAAAGCTAAGCTGAGGAGATTCATCTTTTTCTCTCAGACAGTCGTTAGTCTGTGGAATTCTCCTCACCAGAGAGCAGTGGAGGGTGGTTCATTGATGAGATTCAAGGCTGAGATAGGGTTTTGTTCAATGAATAATTCATAAGTTATGCTGGGGGGTTGGGAAGGTAGCAGGCACGAAAGTGGAGTTGATGCCGCAATCACATTCGCTGTCAGCCAAGTGAAAAAGAAATGTAGCAGAGCAGACTCCAAGGGATGAATGGCCTGCTGTTGCTCCTCATTCTGGAGTCCTTGTGTTCATAGTGTAATTAAACTAAACCTGAGGATCTGTTTCACATCCCCAAAACTGCTCAATCTTTCCAGGCATTGAGTACGAGTGGTCTGATTTACAGGTGGAGTCTCGAGCTATGAAGATCTTTACTATTCAAGGGATGTGGACATCGCTGGCTAGGTCAGTAATCATTGCCCATCTCTCACCACCTTGGGGAGGTTGATGGTAGACTGCCTTCTGGAATCATTCAGGGATCATGGCTGCGAGGGAGGGTATTCCAGGATTCTTAGCCAGCAGTAAAGGAACAGTCATGTAATTCCACATCAGGATGACGCGTCACTTTGAGAGGAACATGCAAGTGGTAGAGCTCCCATATGTCTGGTGCCCTTCTCCTTCTAGGGGCAATGACGAACCTCAGGGAGTTACTGCAGTGCATCTTGGAGATGGTACATACTGGTGCTAATGAGGGCCAGTGGTGGATGGAGTGAATGTTTGTGCATGTGGTGCCAAGTCAGCAAGCTGAGAGTCGAGGAGAATATCCGTCTCAGCCTCCTCCTGAGGACCCCAGCATCACAGATAGTTGTCTTCAACCAAGTGAAGTCACTCAACATCATATCAAGAAAAAACTAAAAGCACTGTGTACTGCAGTCACTCCAGATGTGGTCTCTCCAGTGCCCTTGATAAATGTAGCATAACTTCCTGACTTTTATATTCAATTCCATTCACAATAAATCACAACATTCCTTCTTTGTAATTCATGGCCTAGGACACCCAAATAATTCCACCTCTCAGAGCACCACGATCTTGCGCCATTAAAGATGATGCATTTCTTTTATCTTCTTCCTATCAAGATGAACAATTTTATTGCTTAAGGTGCAGGATCAGAAATCGTTCTGCACTCCGACCGTTTTCAGGTGTAAACACACACAAAGTGCACTTGGCAATGAATGTGGGCATTACATTCTCAAGATCCTTTGTCTGTAAAGGCTGAGAAGGTTTCTATCACAAACATTAAAATTCTCAAATACGTTAGTTAGGGACCTAGCATACCTTGAAGGAACCCCATTGAGAAATGAGATTTAGGAGGTCCTTCTAACTTGCAGTGCTGTGTTAGTTAATGTTTGTACCCTTATAGGACTAGGTATAGGATATGACTGTTATAGTGGTCAGTTTAGGTCTATTTTCCAGAGTAGACTCCATGCTAACATCAAGCTTCTTTAGTTAACTGAGGGACCCCTGAGGACCAGGGAGTTTGGACTTCAGGTGTCATGCAAGGCACCTGTATTGGTTGCAGCCTCCTCCAGCATTCAGATGTCTGGTGCTGGAAAAGCACAGCCGGTCAGGCAGCATCCAAGGAGCAGGAGAGTCGACGTTTCAGGCTGAAGGGCTTATGCCCGAAACGCCGACTCTCCCGCTCCTCGGATGCTACCTGCACTGCTGTGCTTTTCCATCACCACACTCTTCGACTCTGATCTCTATCATCTGCAGTCCTCACTTCCTCCCTGCCCCAGCGTCAGCTATACCCAAGGTCGATCCCATGGTGGCAATTTTGCAGGTGGGGATTTTTAAACAAAGTTAACATTTTGGTCTGTTTCCTGAAGTTGGCAGTCACAAGGGTAGCCGGAGATGCCTGAGTCTTACACATTCCCCACCTATTGCTCTCAGACTTCTTTAATGGGCTTTCCATTCTAATTTACACATTTAAAGGGCAGAACACGTGGTCTTCGAATCCATCTGATGCATCTGAACAAAAATACCTACATTCCAGGTGCAAGCAGTGGGAGCAACTCCTTTACAGATTGGATTAAGTCTGTCTCACTGCTGTGTTTAATACCTTTTCCCTGCTCTCCATCTGAAAAAGATTGTGTGTAACGCATACTAATTTGAACCCTCCCTCACCATGTAGTGCAAAAATGCATGTTAGAGTTATTACTTTGCTACAAGGTGGACAATATAAAATCAGTATTGGTCTGATCAATGATTAAAACACACAAAGCCGTTTCATTCTATATAGTAACAGGGCCCCAATACTTTCTCCATAATCCAGTCAATTATCTTCAAGTCTTAAAGTGTGAATCTCCAGAACAGCAGCACAAAGATGTTTCCCACTAGGGTTTCATATTAAAACAGGCTCCCACCATCAATAAGCAGAACCTCCAAATGCACTTAATTTTAAAGCTGCTTTTTATTTGTTCCAAAATGCCATAACTTCACACACAAATGAAAAGTGTTCAATGAAATTGATTGCAGCTGCAAGATTGCATGTCCTTTGCTGTGTGCTTTATTGACACCTGGCAGGAACAAGCACATCTGTCACTTCCAAATTCATCTAATTTTGCTGTCAGCTTTTTAAAACCTCAGTCACAGGATATGGACATTGCCTGTTACACTTTACTTATTGTCCATTCCTAATTGCCCAGAGGGCAATCAAGAGTCAATCACATTGATCTGGAGTCACATGTAGACCAAGATAGCAGTTTCCCTCCCTGAAGAACATTAGTGAACCAGATGGGTTTTTACACAACAATGAACAGCAGTTTCATGTTTGTCATTAGATGCTTAATTCCAAATTGTTATTGAATTCAAATTCCACCATCTGTCATGGCAGGATTTGAACCTTTGCAACCAGGTACATACTATGCACCTGTTATGTATGTCTTTCTGTATTAATACGGGGCTGAAAATGTGTTGCTGGAAAAGCGCAGCAGGTCAGGCAGCATCCAAGGAACAGGAGAACCGATGTTTCGGGCATAAGCCCTTCTTCAGGAATTCCTGAAGAAGGGCTTATGCCCGAAACGTCGATTCTCCTGTTCCTTGGATGCTGCCTGACCTGCTGCGCTTTTCCAGCAACACATTTCCAGCTCTGATCTCCAGCATCTGCAGCCCTCACTTTCTCCTTTCTGGATTAATAGTCCAGTGGTAATCCTACCAGGCCATCACCTCCCCTAACAGAGGTGACAGCACGGTGGCTCAGTGGTTACCACTGCTGCCTCACAGCACCAGGAGGCTGGGTTCAGTTCCACCCTTGGGTGACTGTTTATACAGAGTTTGCATGTTCTCCCTGTGTCTGTTTGGCTCTCCTCTGGGTGCTCCAATTTCCCCTATGGTCCAATGATGTTCAGGTTAGGTGGATTGGCCATTCTAAGTTGTCTAGGGATAGGTGGGTTAGCCAGGGGGGAATGCAGGCTTAAGGGGATGGGATAAGGGAAGGATTTGGATGGGATGCTTTTTGAAGGGTTGGCGTGGACTTGATAGGCTGAATGCTCTGCTTTTGCGCAAGCTTTTAAACCTGTAATATTGATGTAAAAACACTACCAAAACCTCATAAAGCTGATGATTTTTTAAACAACTTGAATGCAGTACAATAATAAAGTTTATAACTGAAATAAAATATTACTCTAGTGCCAACACATTGAACATCTGTGCATTACCAGTTGACAATGTCTTTAAATTGCAGTTAATAGAATAATTGTCACCTAACCTAATCTCACTGTGCACCTTGTCATTCATTACCACTTCATTTCACTTGATCTGTAGCAGTCAAACATAATGAATCAATGAATTATGGCACAATGATCTTTGAACCGTGAAGGTAAATTATAGGCTGAAGACACTAAAAGGTGATTAATGTCAATATTTATCCTTGCTTCAAACATACGTCTCTGGTTTGCTCTCATTATTGTGAGGAGCAGCGATTACTGAGAACGCTAGCTTTTATTCAAAGCGCCTCAAGTAACAGGACTGCGACACCTCAAAGTTAACTACTCCAAGGGATTTCCACATCAATTATAGAGTAACTGAGCTGTACAGAACAATTTTCAAAAGCAGAACACCTTTTTAACAAACCTACTCTGCACAAAAGCGATAAAGAATTCAGAAACAAAGGACAAAGAATTATTGGCGTGCATGATAATTTTGTGAATTTCGAACTGAATAAAAAAGTAACCATGCAAAATTTTACAAACACAGTTACAAAAAGCCTAGAAATATTAGACTCAAATCATAGCAAAAGACCTTAAGCAACCGTGTAACACCATTAGCTTCAAAAAGCCTATACCTGTCAATTGTTTGACCCGTCTTACCTAGTTTCTCACCAGAAAACCTTCTTTTCTTCTGAAGGGCATACACTTTTCTCTGGAACTCATTTATATTCTCAAATATCTGAGAACAGTAATAAGAGCTCGCTTCATTTTTTTTTTCTGTGTGAGGTAAATAATCTGGCAAGGTATTGCTGAGAAAATAAACTTAATTCCCAAAACCTTAAGAGGAAACAAGAGAATTTTTTTAAAAATGAATCCAACCGGGAAATGACTCACACCTCAAGGTCATGACAATGTACATGAAGGAGGTGGGTAGAGGAGCCTGTATTGTTTCCCTGACTGCTCATTAGGAGTGGATGAGCCAGGTGCCCTGGGCAAACTGCTAATGCACAGCATGGAAACATTCATTTTAAGCACAATATTTCATTCCTTCATCCAAGTAACAAGCATTCACAAGCTTCTTTTTGATTCATTTTTCTTTACTAAAGTTGTATAATACATTAGCTTCTCTTATTTTAACGTTACCAGAGCAATTTAAGGACAAATTGACCATTATATTCTTGTTATATGAGAAATGGTAAATAGGACTTTAATGCATTCTGTGGCCATTACATTCATTTTTGCATTTGAAATCAGGAGTGTAATTGAATAATAAGGATGTGAGTCTTAGAGGCAGCATTAGGAGTAAGTTCCCTTCCTAGAATACAGGAACAGAAGTGGTCCATTCAGCCCCTCAAACCAGTTCCACCATTCTAGACCATGGCTGATATACATCAAAGCCATTTTCCCTCACTATCCCTCCATCCTTGATGCCTTTAGTATCTAAAAATCTATCAATTTCTATCTTGAATTTAGTAAATGATTCAGTTTTCATAGCTCAATAGAGTAGACAATTTTAAATATTCCCACAACTGTCTGAATGGGAATATATCCTCCTCAGCTTCGCCTTAAATGGCCTCCATTCTGAGACTGCGTACTTTGGTTCTAGTCCCCTAGACAGTGGAAACACCCTATTGGGTATACCCCTTAAGAATTTTGTGCTCTTTTATCCTTATTATCCCTACAATTTGCCTTCTGCCAGTCAGCCAATCCTCTATCTGAGCCTGTACCTTAGCCCTACCACCATTGCAGCCTTCTGTACTGCACCTTGTCAAAGATCTCCTCGAAATCCAAATCAGATTTTGATTTTCATATCCACTGGCTCTCCTTTGTCTAACTTGCTCATTACCTCCTCAAGCAATTCTAAACAGATTTGTCAAGCATGACTTCCCCTTGACAAAGCCATACTGACTCAGCCCTATTCTACCATGTATTTCCAAATACTCCTCAATCCCATCCTTAATAATGGACTCTAAAAGGCTTATGCCCGAAACGTCGATTCTCCTGTTCCCTGGATGCTGCCTGACCTGCTGCGCTTTTCCAGCAACACATTTTCAGCAATGGACTCTAAAATCCTACCAAGATCAAGCTAATCTGCCTATAGTTTCCTGTCTTCTGCCTCTCTCCTTTCTTAAACAGGGGAGTTATATTACCCATTTTCCAGTCCTCTTGGACTCCAGTGATTCCTGAAAGATAACCACCAATGCCTTCAAAATCTCTTCAGCTAACTCCTTCAGATCTTTGGACTGTAGTTCATCTGGTCTGGGTGAGTTATTCACTTTTAAACCTTTCAGCTGCCCCAGAACACTCTCCCTCACAATGGCCACTACACTCACCTTTGCTGTCTGAATCTTTGACGTTCTGGTATGGTGTCATTGTCTTCCACTGTGAAGACGGATGTGAAGTACCTATTCGTTCCTCTGCTATTTCTTTACGCCCCATTGCTACACCTCCAGCCTCATCTTCCAGTGGTCCAGTGTCCACTCTTGCCTTCCTCTTCCCTTTTAGACAGCTAAAAACTCTCTTGCAATGTTCCTTTATATTACTAGCTAGCATTCTCTAGTGTTTCATTTTCTCAACTCTTATTGCTTTTTTCATTACCCTCTTCTGGTTTTTAAAGACTTCCCAATCCTCTAGCCTCCCCATAATATTCATCAGATTGTATACTTTTTCTTTTGCTTTTATGCTGTCCCTGACTTCTTTTGTCAGCCAAAGTTAAAAATCCCACAACACCAGGTTATAGTCCAACAGATTTAATTGGAAGCACTAGCTTTCGGAGCGCCGCTCCTTTATCAGGTGGTTGTCAGCCATGGTTGCCTCACCCTCCCATTAGCATGTTTCTTCTTCCTTGGCATGAATTTCTCCTGTGCCTCTTGAATTCCCCCAGAAACTCCCGCCATTGTTGCTCCACTATCTTCGCTGCTAGACTCCCCTTCCAATCAACTCTGGCCAGCTCCTCCCTCATGTCTTTGTCACTACATTTACTCTGTTGTAATACGGATACATCTGATTCCAGCTTCTCCTTCTCAAAGTGCAGGGTGATGTTTATCATAATATGGTTACTGCTCCCCAGGGCTTCCTTCACGTTAAGTTCTCCAATCAAATCAATTGCACATCACCAAATCCAGAATTGCCTGATCCCTACTGGACTCTACCTCAAGCTGCTCCAAAGAAAATCTCATAGATACTGCAAAAGTTCCTTTACTTGAGACTTGCTACCAACCTAATTTTCCTAGTCCACCTGTATACAAGTGCCCCATTACTATTGCCATAGCGCCTGTCTTATATTTTTTATTAAAGAGGAAACCCTGCACTCTCTGCCCATCTGCCTATCCTTTCAATAGGGCACAAATCCTTGGAAATTTAGTTCCCAGCCCCAAATCCCTTAGAGCCAAGTCTCTGTCATACCCACAACATTGTACTTGCCAATTTCAATCTGTGCTACAAGCTCATTCACCTTGATCCATATACTGCATTCATTTACCCTCTAACTTGCGTTGACTGCCCTCCTTCTCATAGTTGTCCCCTTCTCTGCTGTGCCTGAAGTTAGATTCTTGATCTTTTCCATACTTGTTATCCATATGACTTGTTCTGGAAATTTTAGTAACCTCTGCTGAGCCCTCCCCCACTTTTAACTTTTTCCATAATTTTCCAAACAACTGAACCCCCTGCCCAATCATTTAGTTTAAAGTCCTATCGGCAGCCCTAGTTATGTGATTCACTAGGACTCTGGTTCCAGTCTGATTCATGTGGGCAGGTCCCACTGGAACAGCTCAGTCCTTCCCCAACATTGGTGCTAATGTTCCACAGTTAAAATCCACATCAACCTTGGAGCCACATGTTTATCTCTTTAATCTTGCTGATCCTGAGCTAATTTGCTCTTGGCTCAGGTAGTAATCCAGAGATTATTAACTTTTTACTCTACTTTTTAGTTCAGCCTCTCATATTCCCTCAGCAGAACATCTTTTCTCTTTCTATCTATTGTGTTGGTACTTTTCTGGACCATGACAACTAGATCTTTCCTCTCCACTCTACGTTCCTCTGCAGGCCAGATGAGAACCCCTGAACCTGGGCACCAGGCAGACAACACAGCATTTGGGACTCTACATTCTTTACATTGTGGCTGCTTCTCCTCTTTCAACCTGGGGTGTGGCACAGTGGTTGGCACTGCTGCCTCACAGTGCCAGGGGCCTCGATTCAATCCCACCCTTGAGTAGCTGTTTTGTTTGCAGTTTATTCCGGCTTCCTCCCACATGTGCAGGTTAGGTGAATTAGCCATGAGAAATATTGGTTTATAGGGTTGGGGACCAGTGGGTCAGTGTCAACTTGATAGGCCAAATGGCCTTTGTGTGCAGTGTAGGGATTCAATTTTATTCTATGGCTCTTGATCCTGACCACAGAAGACAGCATCTATTCTCTGACTATACTATCCCTGATTACAACTACATTTCTCTTTTCTCCTCCCTCTTGAATGGCTCCCTGTACCACGATGCTATGGTCAATTTGCTCATCCTCCTTACAGCCCCCACTCTAACCCACACAGGGAGCAAGAATCTCGAACCTGTTAAACAAGCTCAAGGGCTGAGGCTCCTTCAGCACTACCCCTGGATCCCTCTACCTGCCTCACTCAAAAACACACCCTCCTATCCGTGACCACTGACTGAATTAGAGGCAGTTAAATCTGAGGGGTGAGACTGCCTCCTGAAACACAGCGTCCAGGTAACTCTCCCCATCCCTGACTAGTTGCAGTATTAGAAACTCAGACTTCAACTCATCAACTCTGAGCCAGAGTTCCTCAAGCAACCAACTCTTGCTACAGATCTGGTCACTATGAACCACAATGAGGTTCAATAGCTCTCATATCATGCATTTGTAACACATCACCTGGACCGGCATCTTTATTTTAATTACTTCATTCTTAATTTGATTCTTCTTAAAATCATACTGGTCTTTCAATTTGTAGCTTATAAATATTTCCCCTATATACCTTCAATCTGAAAGTAACCTATAATTGCTATCACCAAGTAATGAACTTACGGTTTACCTATGATGTCATTCTTCTGTGCTGAACTCCTGACCCTGAGCTTCAATTTATCCTGTTTAAAAAATCAACTTGCAAGCCCAAAGCACATCTTCCTTTCTGCATTGAATTCCAATGTTGCCTCCAAAGGCCCCAAACTACATATTCCCTTGGGCTATGTCTCAGTCTGGATGGGTTCCCTCCTTCCCTACCGTATTAGTGGTGAGCTCTGGTATTTAGATTTACCAGAAGTGAAAGGAAAAGCGAGTCATATTATTGAAGAAAAGAGCTTTGTGTCTTCCAAAGAAATGTTGGTTGGGCTGAACATCTGCTAAAGATTTTTATCCAGAGAAGAGGTAACTGAAGGGTCTTCAATAAGAAGGTGGTATAAATTTCAAGTTGAAAGGCAAATGGTGTAGAGAAGACATGAGGACAAAGCAATGTCCTGTGATTGAGGGGAGTTCGGAATGCACTGCCTGGGAGGCTCCTTGAAGTGAGAAACCTCACAACATTGATAAAGTAAGTGAACGAGCACTTGAAATATCATAACATTTAAGGCTATGAGCCAAGTGCTGGAAAGTAGGACGCGTGGAGATTTAGAGTAGTTTTTGTCAGTACAGATTTGATGGGCTGAAAGGCCTCTTTGATCCTCTATGAAATTCCCTTTCTTCCTTCTGAGTTTTCAACTGCCTTCTGAATCTCCCCAACCTGCCACCGCTTGGCATTTCATGGCACTAGAAATAGATTGAGGGCCTGAGCTGAGCACTGCCTGGCCATGAAAGTGTCTCAGTTAGAATCAGAGCACTTGCCTAGTTGTCACCTTACTCATCCCCACTTACCACAGGGACCAGCTTGGGGGTAGACAGGGAGATGGTAAACTAGCCCACCGATATGTTTTACACATCTCCCACCATTGACGCTAAAGACATGGGCTATGGCTTGGCCATAAACTCCAAACATAAGAACTTGTAATAAACTGTATAAATATAACAAGGGAGTACTTGGTGCTTTAGATTGACACGAACTGAAAACCACTTTAATGGGCATTTATTCATTGTTTACACTATGTATAGAGATGGTTCAAAATGGCATTACATGAACCCCCATTGACAGTTAAAATCGGAAGGATTTTGCCTAGTCACTGATTGTAGTGGATATTGTGAAGGTGATCCCCCATTTGGAGTTAATGACTGCAGACTGGCATTTTCCAGTGTAATTTAAGCCCAGTCAATGTAATGGATAAATTGAATCAACAATTACTGGACAAACTTGATAAATATAAGCAAATCAAATATAAGTGGCACTTTATGAAACCTTTCTGATAAGTACCAAACACAATTATTTTAAAATACATTAATCAACCTGTTGAAAGATGTTATTAAATGCCACTAAAGCAAGTGGGACTTGAACCAAGGCCTTCTGGCTCAGAGGACAGAATCTACCACCCCTTTAGGTAGTGAGTTCCAGATACCCTCCACCCTCTGAGAGAAAATAATTTTCGGCTAATCTCCCCTAAACTTCCTGCTCCTTACCTTAATATTAGGTCCCCTGGTTATTGAGCCCGATACAAAGGGGAAAGGGATCTCCCTATCTATTCTGTTACTGTCGTCCCAGAATTTTGTATACCTGAATCAGATTCTCCCCTCAGCGTTTTCAGTTTTAAGGAACACAACGCCAGCCTATCTAGTCTCTCTTCCCAGCTGAATCAGTCCAGTTCAGGCAATATCCTGGTGACTGTCTTCTCCATATCAGCGTTCATTTTGATATCCAGATATTGCATTTGAAAAGTTGCAAAATTCACAAGCTTGAAAACTTGTGTTCAACCAGCAGTTGAAGGGTTACAGTACAAGACCTTAAGGACCTCAAAGCACTGCGCATTATGAAAATACACGATGATGTAGGACTGTGAACAAAACCACATGTTGTTCAATAAACCTTTAATTTGAAAAAGGTACAGAAATGAGCATGGATGTTTGAAACGCTGCAATTATCACCACATCAGATTATCTCTTCTGAAAAGCTATAAATTGAAATCACACTCAAGGACAACTCAAAGCTGCTCTGTTGGTTAAATTCAAACAGAAATGACACATCAGCCAAAGAAGCACTTCACATAGCAATTACCCTCCCACCAGGTTAACTGAAAGCTTCCTGACAACCTGCAGTTTCAAAGATGTACTGACACTGGGTCAAAACAGAGAACTGTGGATGCTGGAAATATGAAACAAAAACAGAAAGTGCTGGAACAACTCAGTAGGTCTGGCTGAATCTGTAGCGAGAAACTAGGAGAAAGGGAGGACTGCAGATGCTGGAGATCAGAGTCAAAAAGTTTGGTGCTGGAAAAGCACAGTCAGTTAAGCAGTAACCAAGAATCAGGAGAGTTGACATTTTGAGCATAGGCCCTTCATCAGGATCGAGGAGCTCCACATTCCTGATGAAGAGCTTATGCTCGAAATGTTGACTCACCTACTCCTCGGATACTGCCTGACTGGCTGTGCTTTTCCAGCACCATACTTTTTTGACTCTGTGGAGAGAAAACAGAGTTAATGTTTCACATTTAATTACCCTTCACTGGGTCCGAAATGTTAACTCTGGTCTTCTCTCCACAAATGCTGCCAAATATATTGAGTTTCTCCAAGAACTTGAGTTTTTGCTAATGACACTGGGTAGTTGGTGAAAATCAGTCAGAGCATCACTGCGTTAAGTGTAAGCATCTTGACTCTTCAGCAAGCTCATGGAATCATACTGAAGAAGCCCTTTAGCACATCACACCTGTATGGCCAAAACTACTCTGAATCGACGCATACAGTTATCAAATGTGCTGCCTGGGGAGGCATTGAAATGAACCTCCTGATTTCTGCGGCTCATATTCTCTCTCACAAATGCAACAATAAGAATTTCTTTGCCTTGAAAGGAGTGCAGAGACCCTGTAAAGATTACTATCTGCCCGATGATGTTTTTTGTACAGATGGGAAACTGCAAGGCATTCTCACATCCTCTGATGCTTCAGTTCTGATGCTCTCTCTTGTCGTTCATTTTCTCAGAAATAACTAACAGTTTTGTTTCAAAATACGACATAAACATTTGTGATGTCACTTAGCATCATTCACAGATTTTATAATGACTGCTCGGGAACAAATTGATTTCAACTTCTGAGAATTCATGAAGCAAGAAAAATAAGCATTGATTTCAATCAATGGATTCTGTTAAATGCTATATAATTGTTTCCTGGAATTCATAATTTATTTGTTCCTCACTTGTTATGTCATTGCCCACATATTTCACATCTAATTTGCAGGGAACCATACCTACGCAAGTATAAATGTCAAAATGCAAATTATATCCCACAATATATTCTTCTGGGTATTAGAAACCAGAAGCTGAGTCGTTTGCCATTGGTGCATGCACATCTTGTCAACAATCTTATTATTACCATATTTTCTTTGAAGAAAGACAGAAAAGGCCATCAAATGACAATGCTTAAGTTTGGATAAGGCATTTTCTGTTGCGTAATCTCCCAAGATATTTCAGAACTGAGAAATGAATACTGGTCAGCAGCAGCAAAACTTTGCAACTATCTAACACCTTTAACAATACTAACTTTCTCAAAAAAGCTACAAGTGGGAGATGAAGAATTTGATTTTGAGGAACATTGAGTAGGCAAACACAAAGAGAGGCCTGTTGCGTAATCTCCCAAGATATTTCAGAACTGAGAAATGAATACTGGTCAGCAGCAGCAAAACTTTGCAACTATCTAACACCTTTAACAATACTAAACTTTCTCAAAAAAGCTACAAGTGGGAGATGAAGAATTTGATTTTGAGGAACATTGATTAGGCAAACACAAAGAGAGGCAAGATGGAATGGTTTTAGGGAAAGCAGACCAGCAAGAGATTTGAGACAAAAACAGATATTGCTGGAAAAGCGTTTTGGATCCAGTGACCCTTCCTCAGAATTGATGGTAGCTAGGAAAATGACAGTTTGTTTATAGAAGATACGATTGGGTGTGGGGGGTAGGGTAGGGTAGGGCCGGGTTGGGTAGGGCAGGGTATGATAGAGCCCAAAGAGAGAAAAGAACAGTTGGATAAAGGAATGGATAACAATCTGGCCAGGAGGGTAAATAGATATTAATGGGACTGTCAGTGGCTAACAATGGGTTGAAAAGTAAGTTCTTCATCCTCATGAAGGGCTTAGCCCAAAACATTGACTCTCCTGTTTCTTGGATGCTGCCTGACCTGCTGTGTTTTTCCAGCGCCACACTTTTCAACTCTGCCTCTCCAGGATTTGCAGTCTTTACTTTCTCCTAGTCGCTAATGATGGATTGTATGTAATAGCAGACCATGTGATTACAAGGCTTGGTGTGTGGGGTTGGGGTGAGGACATGGGAGAGCTCAAGCCCTAAAGTTGTTGAACTCGATATTGAGTTCAGAAGGCTGCAGGGTCCCCAAGTAAAAACTCTCCAAGAGACTTGAGACTTGTTTGCTGAAGTATGGTGGCACAGTGCTGCCTCACAGCACCAGAGACCCGGGTTCAATTCCCGCCTCGGTCAACTGTCTGTGTGGAGTTTGCACATTCTTCCCGTGTCTGCGTAGGTTTCCTCCAGGTGCTCCAGTTTCCTCCCACAGTCCAAAGATGTGCAGGTCGGATGAATTGGCCATGCTAAATTGCCCATAGTGTTAGGTGAAGGGGTAAATGTAGGGGAATGGGTCTGGGTGGGTTGCTCTTCGGATGGGTTGGTGTGGACTTGTTGGGCTGAAGGGCCTGTTTCCACACTGTAAGTAATCTAATGCAAATCTAATCTAATACACCAAATAGGAACATCGGAATGATGGAACAAATTGTGAAGTGGATGATGATATGATGATAATATTGTTCTGTTCCCTATGGATCAGCCTCACCTTTTATCTCAATTCTTCTGTCTCTTCTCCCTCCAGGGATCTGTCTAGTTGGCTGTTGACCTCATTTATACTGGGCTGCAGACATCCAGATTGACACAGCTTTGTTATAGAATCACAGAATCCCTATAGTGTGGAAACAGGCCCTTCAGCCCAGAGTAACCCACCCCCCTACCCTATTACTCTACATTTACCCCTGACTAATGCACCTAACCTACACATCCCTGAACACTATGGGCAATTTAGCATGGCCAATTCACCTAACCTGCACATCTTTGGATCATGGGAGGAAATGGGAGCACCTGGAAGAAACCCACACAGACACAGGGAGAATGTGCAAACTCTACACAGACAATCACCCAAGGCTGGAATCGAACCCAGGGCCCTGGACATCGTACCATCCCAGGACACGTCAGAAAGCAGGCGAATGTGAATCACTGAATTACTAATAAATAAAATCATGTCGGACTTCCCTTTAAAAGTAGTTTCTAATCAATCTGTTCAGACATGTCATTACATACCTCTGGAGCAGATGGAACTAAAACCTGGTTTCCTGACTCTGAGGTAGGGACACTACCACTGTCCTATAAGGGTCCTTTACTGTACCAATGGGGTCCAACTTGCTTCGTTTCTGCTAGCTTTCAACATTTCCATGGATAATCATATTATTTTCTTTCATCAAATCTGATGACTCCGGCCATTTCAAAGGGCATGTCAATGTCATGCAACATTGTTATGAGTCTGGAATCATACGTCAGCCAGATCAGACATTGATGGCAGATTTCTTTTTTTAAACAGTATTACTGAACTAGATGGAATTTTACAACAATTGACGATAGGTTTTTTTACCAGTCCTTAATCTTTTCTATTAAATGCTGCATCTTATGCTCAACCCTCTTCAGGTATGTCGTCAATGTCCTTCTCTCTCTTATAAGGTTAAAAATGGGGTCATTTGTTAATTATTGCTCTGCTCAGCATCGTTCGCGACTCTTCAGATACAGAAATGATCTGTATCCATGTGCAGCAAAACCTGGACAATTCCCAGGCTTATGCTGATATGGGAGTGTAGGGAACAGTGAAGAAGGTTAACTCAGATTACAACGGGATCTTAATCAGATGGGCCAATGAGCCAAGGAGTGGCAGATGAAGTTTAATTTAGATAAATGTGATGTGCTGCATTTTGGAAAGGCAAATTAGGGCAGGACTTACACACTTAATGATAAGGTCCTGGGGATATTGCTGAACAAAGAGACCTTGGAGTACAGGTTCATAGTTCCTTGAAAGTGGAGGCTCAGGTAGATAGGCTAGTGAAGAAAGTGTTTAGTATGCTTTCCTTTATTAGTCAGACCATTGAGTATAGGATTTGGGAGGTCATGTTGCAGCTGTACCAGACATTGGTTAGGCCACTTTTGGAATATTATGCGAAATTCTGGTCTCCTGCTATAGGAAGATTGTTGTGAAACTTGAAAGAGTTCAAAAAAGATTTACCAGGATGTTGCCAGGGTTGGACGGTTTGAGCTATAGGGAGTGGCTGAACAGGCTGGGGCTGTTTTCCTTGGAGCATCGGAGGCTGAGGGGCAACCATTTGGAGCTTTATAACATCATGAGGAGCATGGATAGGGTAAATAGACAAGATCTCTTCCCTGGTTTGGGGGAGTGCAGAACTAGACAACATAGGTCTAGGGTGAGAGAAGAAAGATTTAAAAGGGATCTAAGGGGCAACATTTTCATGCAGAGGATGGAGCATGTATGGAATGAGCTGTCAGAGAAAGTGTTGGGGGTAGGTAGAATTACAAGATTTAAAAGACATTGGGATAGGTACATGAATAGAAAGGGTTTAGAGGCATATGGGCCCAGTGCTCACAAATGGGGCTCGATTAATTTAGGATATCTGGTAAGCATGGATGCGTTTGACCGAAGGGTTTGTTTCCATGTTGTACATCTCTATGACTCTATGACTTTATGTGAAAAGTAACATTCACACCACACAAATGCCAGGTAATGATTATTTCCAACAATAGATGATCCAACCAATTCCCTGTCCAATGCTATGCCATTGGTGAATCTCCCATTACCAACTGGTCACTGACTGGAAACTAAACTTTACCATCCAAACAAATACAGTAGCAACCAGAGCAAGTCAGAGGCTAGGAATTCTATAGCGAGTAACTCACATCCAGACTCCTTCAAGCCTGTCGACCACCTGCAAAGCACAAGTCAGGAGTGTGATGGAATACTCCCCACTTGCCTGGATGGGTGCAGCTCCAACATAGAAATGAATAAAAGCAAACCGCAAAATTGGCATCATCTTCCTCCGATTCATTTTGAACAATTATCTCTTGGAGTGCTTCTTCTAATTATTGAAATTCATAGCTTAGACACTCTCCCAAGCCCAACTTCCGAAGACATGTTCAAGACCGCCACTTCCCCTCATTGAGCTATTAAAGCACATCAGATGCTTAGTTCATAACCATTCTGTTAGTGTGGGCGTGTTGTGGACAAATTAGATTGAATGTTTCTTGACGTATGGGAAAGACCACAGTTCATTTTCTTTAGCCAGTTCCGAAAGGTTCTGGCTATAATTTCCTTGAAAAATAATCAAAATATCATTCTCTGTCTAACTGCTGATCTGTCTTTCCCCATCTTTTGCTTTATCTCTCCTTCAGCTCTCTTCTTCTTGATTGTTTTTATTTTCTGCCCCCATTGTCCTCATCTGTCTTTCTGTCTCTTTGAACAGTCTTTGTGAGCGTACTTTACCACTCATCCCGGTTCCCCCCTCCCCCCTCTCCCCTCCAATTTCAGCTCCCATCCGAGTAACCCCATCAATCACATCCACCCCATAAAACATGGCTTCATCCCATAACACATCACACCACTCCAACCTAATGTGAACACAACAACCCTGACCCCTGTGAAAAACACACTGTCAGAGCCTCTAAAACCAGGGTCAAACACAATGTACCCAGCTGCCCAACAAACACCTTGCCAATCTCTCCATGAGCCCTAGCCTACATCAAAAACCCCGCCCATAATCCCCATCCTTAGCTCACTGTGATCCTCATCCTTACCTTCCTGTGATTCCCACTCACAGTTCCCAGTGATCTCTAACACCAGTAGTGGGTACATCATTTGAAGGTAATCTAAGAGAAAGAATTTAGTTGCGTTTGGAAAAGTAAGGACTGATTAGATACAATCAGCTTGACTTTGCATGTTGGAAATTATGTCGGGCAAATCTGACTGATTTTTTTTTAAGAGGTCACCAAGACGATAGATGAGGGCAGAGCAATAGACGTTGTCCCCATGGACTTTGGTAAGGCCTTTGACGAAGTTCCGCACAGTAGACAGTTTAGTAAAGTTAGAAAACATGGAATCAAGGGAGAGGTAGATAATTGAACACAAAACTGGCTTGACTGATGGAGACAGAGGTTGATGGGAAAGGGCTGATTAGAGGCCAGTGACTAGCAGTGTGCTATAAGGACTGGTACCGGGTTCACTGTTGTTCAGTATTTATATCAACGATTTGAATGAGAGTATCAAAGTCACGGAAGTTTGAAGATGATATCATAAGTGTTAATGTATTGGACAGTGAACAACTGAGGCTACAGTGAGATCTTGATAAACTGGTGCAGTGTGCTGATGAATGACAGATCAAATTTAATTTAAATAAATGCAATGTGTTGCATTTTGGTAATACAATCCAGGACTTACACAGTTAATGATCTGGCCCTGTGGAGTACTGTTGAGCAGAGAGACCTCGGGGTGCAAGCACACAGTTACTTGAATGTGGCTTGGAGAAGTGAATAATGAATTTGGCATGCTTGCCTTTATTGGTCAGAGTATTGAGTACAAGAATTGGGTCATGTTGTGGCAGTACATAATATTGATGAGACCATTTTTGGAGCGTTGTGTACAATTATCATCGCCTTTGTTTTGGAAGGATTTTGAGTCACTGGAAAAGGTGTATAAAAGAATTATAAGAATCCTACCAAGACTGTCTGGGACATTTTGTCTTCCATGCAGCGTAGTTCGCTGAGAGGTGGTCTTATTCAAGTTGATAAAATTATAACACCCAGAGCTCAGGGGAATGGAAAAGGTCTTTTTTTCCCAAATGAAGGGAGTGGAAGACAAAAGGGCATACAAGGCAAAGATTTAAAATGGATCTGAGGGGCATTTTATTTCGCACAGATGATGGTATGTACATGGAACAGTTGTCAGAGGAAGTGATAAAAGTGAGTACAATTAAAACACTTAAGAGACGTTTAGAAATGTACACGAACAGAAAAAGGTTGGAGGGATATAGCCAAATGCAGGCAAATATGATGATTCAGTTTAAGAAATCTGGTTAGCAAGGATGACTTGGGCTGAAGGTTTTGTTTCTGTACTGTTTGACTCGACATGTTCTCTGGGACTTCAGGCTAATCCATTCAACACCTCTGGGACTTCAGTCTAATCTTCTCGAATCCTCTGAGATCGCAAGGTAATCCTCGTGATTAGAACATACAACATACAGAACATACAGCACAGTTCAGGCTGTTTGGCACTCGATGTTGTGCTGACATTATATTCTACTCAAAGATCAAACGAATAGACATACCTTCAATTTACTACCATTTATGTGGCAACCCTCGAGTCACTTCAATGTCACCAGTGTATCTGACTGAACTACCACTGCTGGCAATTCATTCCATGCAAAATTCTCTGTGTAAAGAACCTGCTTTTGACACCTCTGCAAAAGGATCCCCCAATCACCACTAAATTATGCCCCCTCTTAAAAGCCTTTTCCGCCCTGGGAAAAAAGTCTCTGACTATCCATTTTACATCGCTTCTTATCATCTTGTGCACGTCTATAAACTCATCTCTCATCCTTCTTTGCTCCAATAAGGAAAATCTCTAGCTCCCTTATTCCTTCTTCATAAGACATGCCCTCCAGTTCAGGCAGCATCCTGGTAATTCTTCCACATCCATTCTTAAAAAGAGGTGACTAGAACTGAACACAATATTCCAAGTGTGGTCTAATCAGGCTTTTTCGAGCTGCAGCCTAACCTCGCGGCTCTTAAACTCAAACACCCTGCTAATGAAAGCCAACACACCATACGCCTTTTTCACAAAACTATCACCTTGGTTGGCAATGTTGAAGGATCAATGGGCGTGGACCCCAAGTCCCTTTGTTCCACTGCACTACCAAGAATCCTGCCTTTAACTCTGTAATCTGTACTAAAATTGTACCTTCCAAAATGAATCACTTCACACTTTTCCAGGTTGAACTCCATCTGCCACTTCGCAGCCCAGTTCTGCATCCAGTCAATGTCCCATTGCAACTGACAACAACCTTCCACACCATCCGCAACTCCACCAAAATTCGTATCATCAAGGAACTTACTTAACCCATCCTTTCACTTCCTTATCTAAGTCATTTCCAAAAATCACAAAGAACAATGTCCCAGAACAAATCTCTGTGGAACGCCACTGGTCAACAAGCTCCAGGCTGAATATTTTCCATTTACTACCACTCTCTGTCTTCTATAGGCCAACACATTTTCCATCCAGACAGCCAAATATTCCTGTAGCCCATGCCTGTTTACTTTCTGAATGGGCCTATCATGGAGAACCTGATCAAACTTCTTGCTAAAATCTGTACACACCACATCTACTGCTCAACCGTCATCAATGTGTTTTGTCATATGCACAAAACATTTAATATGGCTTGTGAGGCACGACCTGCCTCTAACAAAGCCATGCAGCTTCAACGACTCTCAGAAAGTTTGATATCACCCAGGACCAAGCAGCTTGCTTCATTGGCACCTCATACATCACCTTCAATATTCACTCCCTTCACCACGGGTGGCAGTAGTGTGTCTAACCTCCAACATGCATGGCCATAACTCACCAAGCATCCATTGACAGCACCTTTCAAACGCATAACCTCTACCAACTAGAGGGACAGGGACAGTAGCTCCACTGGATTACTATCACCTGCAATTTTCACTTCAAATTACGCACCACCCTGACTTTAAACTATATCCCTCAATGACATTGGTTCAAAATCCTGGAATTCCCTGCCTTAAAGCTGTGAGGGTGACTTTACTGAGTGCAGCAATTTTAAGAAGGCAGCTCCAGGGAAACTTGGAATGGACAATGAATGCTGGCTTCATCAGGGTTTTATGCACAAAGCTACCAGGGTAGGATTTGAGGCCACACTTTCAGGGTATGAGCCTGAGCTGCTGTGGTAGCACCACTGTCATGTAGCAGCTTCTCAGCATCTTTAAAATACTAAAGAGAACTGTGGATGCTGTAAATCAGAAACAAAAACAGAAGTTGCTGGAAAAGCTCAACAGGTCTGGCAGGATCTGTGAAGAGAAATCAGAGTTAACACTGAAGAAGGGTCACCAGACCTGAAACGTTAACTTTGATTTCTCTTCAAAGATGCTTCCAGTTCCGCTGAGCTTTTCCAGCAGCTTCTGTTTTTGGCTTTGAAATAGTATTCAACGTCCCAATTGTGACACAACAATTCCTTCACATAGATCTTAATTTCCTGTTCGGTGGATATTAGCTTCCCAATCCTATCACTTAAAGCTGCCATATGTCTACATAGTTTATTAATACGGTAACTTATGGAGGTCAAGGATCTCATTTCAATTTAATTAAATGTCTGAAACCATTACTGAAAATGTGTTTCATTGATAACCCAAGTCACTGTGAGCAATAATTATCATCAGAGAATGTGGAAATACCACTATGCAATTGAGATGAACTGTGCATAATTATCCATTTGTCGTTTAAATAGCTTTAACATCCACAGGTAAGAAGTTTGCATGTTTTAGATATTTTATGGAGCTTTATTTGTGCATTAGCAGGATGTTGAAGAGATTTCCCTGAATTTTATATCCTATAATAGGAAACATTTTTCACCTGGAACTGTGGATAATGTTCTCGATGGTCAATTTGTTAATACTAATCAGATATTACAATCTCCCATGGGGGTAAACTAAATGGAGTTTCACAGTACTCAAACTAATTTGAAAAGCTGGATTTTCTATAACAGGTTGCTGACTTCCCTTCTGCTCAAAGCCTTGAGGTACAAGTCAGGAATGTGATGGAATATTTTGCTAACGATTTCATGAATGAAGCTCCAGCATCATTCAATACAATGCAGGACAATGTAATTCATTTGACCAGTGCCCCATCGACTGAGCAAAACATTTGCTTCCTCTGCTGTACCATGGCTGCTGTATCCACTACACGCTGAATGAATGGTCCCCCAACATCACTTAAACTTTCTCATCAGCCCCTCTCATGTCCACAGCCTCACCACTTCAAAAGACAAAAACAGCCAGCGCGTGAGACCACCATCAGATTCTAGACCTGCTCCTGCACACTCATCATATCATGACATTTCTTCATTGTCACGGGATCAAAAATTCTGGCACCCTTTTCAGGAAAGCCACATGAGATACCTTAATTGCAAGGACTGTGGCAGTTCAGTATGAACTCAGTGGCTCAGTGGGTAGCACTGCTGCCTCTCGACACCAGGGATCCAGGTTCAATTCCATCCTCAGGTGACTGTCTGTGTGGAGTTTGTACATTCTGCATGGATTTCCTCCCACAGGCCAAAGATGTGTAGGCTGGGTGGGTTAGCCGTGGAAAATATAGGGGTGGGATGTGCTTCGGAGGAGTGGTATGGACTAGACGGGCTGAATGGCCTGCATCCACACCATTGGGATTCTTTGAAAGCTAGGACTAACTGCTAAGATTAGGTAATTAGATGCAAACCTTGCTAGTAATATCCACACCTTGTGAATAAATGTCAAAAGAAAACTACTGTGTTTATCGAATTCTGCAAACCTTGAATATTTTAAAATGTTCAGCTGAGGAGTTGTCTGTAGTTGACATGACCTCGGGTTGCCAAAGGAAGATAGTACAACTGTACCAGATTGGTTTGTGCCAAATTATACCAAAATAGCCATGAAGCCACTGAACACTAGCAGTAAAACAGGGAGTTGGGAAGCTGATATACTTAGAACTGAGCTGTATTTGATTAACTTATAGATTGATTCTTGAAGCCCATTGTCAAATAAATTTGTCACTTTAAAAAAATCAGAATAACAGATAACTATTGTGAACAACATTTTTAAGAAGTAATTCTAAATTATTTCACATGGCAGTGAGGAGGCTTCTGGAAATTTAAGGAATATCAGCCAATATTTGCCGATCAATTGAATAAGGTTGTTCCAATGCAAGGGAAATCCTTTACCAAGAGATACACTTGTACATTCTGATTCCATTGGCCGAGAGAGATAACTGGAGAGGAGATCTTGAGAAAGGTTCATACATAAAAGGACACCAGTTGGAATTTGATGACAACCCAAGAATTTTACTTTTAACTGCACCAGTTTTGCTTTGTTTTTCAATCTTTACTCGAAAACAAATATCTTTAAAGTATGAAAATACAATGGCCAAATTTCAGCTTGAGTTCTTTGGAACATTAGTCTAGGTCTTTGGACAATACAATAACGAAAGCGTTGCACAACTCTACAGCATACACTTGTTGTTTAATTGCCTAAAATGTTGCATGTGTCATTAGTGTCACTAAAGGTTCAGGTCTGACAAGTATTCAAATCTCAAGCATGCAAAATTCATTGCCTCAATGTAAACACAAAGATAATCCAAAATTAGGATCTACAAATGAAAGTTAGTCAAAAATAATTCTGATTGCATCTCCCTGCAACATGGTATGTTAACACAATCTGCCACTCTTAACCTTATTTCCTCACTGATGAATCTTCAACACTCAAAATATTTCATCAGAAAATTAAGTACAATAAAAGTTATTAGTTCCACAATGCTGGATTCTTTTAATGTTCTGAGCATCTCCCCACAGATGGATCCTCAAAAAAGAATAAAAGAGAAAGAGTTGTGGTTTTTCCAGAAATAAAGTATAATGATACAGTGGAAAATTGCAGCTTTAAGGTTTCCTTGCACAGGGGAGGTGAAAACTAGAAACAACCAGATAAGCAAATGGTTTAGAGTCATAGAGTTATGGAGATATATAGCACGGAAATAGACCCTTCGGTCCAACTCATCCATGCCAACTAGATATCCTAACCTAAACTAGTCCCATTTGCCAGCACTTGGCCCATATCCCTCCAAACCCTTCCCATTCATATACTCATCTACATGCCTTTTAAATCTTGTAATTAGAGTTATAGAGTCATAGAGATGTACAGCATGGAAACAGACCCTTCGGTCCAAC
>NC_057725.1:10816915-10831469 GCF_004010195.1 Chiloscyllium plagiosum
CCTGGCAACATCCTTGCAAATCTTTTCTGAACCCTTTCAAGTTTCACAACATCTTTCTGATAGGAAGGAGACCAGAATTGCATGCAATATTCCAACAGTGGCCTAACCAATGTCCTGTACAGCCGCAACATGACCTCCCAACTCCTGTACTCAATACTCTGACCAATAAAGGAAAGCATACCAAATGCCTTCTTCACTATCCTATCAACCTGCAACTCTGGATTAACATTTTCTTTAAGAACACTAACTTGACATTATTCAGAAATTGTATAGAATTATAGCTAAATTCCAACCATGCATTCACAACTCCATCAAAATTTCCATCAAAATGTTACTTTTTGCTTCAGAACAATTGTCAACTTAAAATATTCTCTTTGTATTTCCACACTTCATTGTCTTAAAGATTGTTCAATCTCTGTGTTACTTTGTTTGAATAGGGAAAATATTGACCTAACAATGAATAATAGTCAAGGTTCAGCTCATTGAATTCTGTTAAATTGGTGACAAAACTCAAGGATTAGCAAAAGAGTTACTGGAAACAGTGAGATAGCTGAGTAATTTGCCTTGCAATGACATTTTAAGCACTCCTTTGTAGTCAACAAGATGATTCAGAATTGATCCGAAATCATCAATCTTTAAGGTTTAATGTCTATCTCAGATCACTAGACAAAGTCCACCAAACGTCCTCGATGGGGCTGTATTGTAGCACTGAAGTGCAAGATTCAGACAATGCGGGATATAAACAAATTCACTCTGTGTTGGACAATGAAAAGTTACCCAGGAGACCACACGAAAGCTGTGCCACTGAATGATGTTCACAAATCAGTGAGATCGTCTGAATGGAACAGCGCACTTAGCTGTTAATTATTGCTTAACCTTTCTCCAGGAATGTGGTTATGAACACTGGAAGAGCAGCACTGATTTGTTGTTCCCAATTGCCCTTGCTGTGCTTTCTTTTTGAACCATTGCAGTCCTTAGAGTGCAAATGTTCTGACAGTGTTACTCAGTAAAGAATTCTACAATTTAACACAATGACAATAAAGGTAAGGTAACGTGTCCAAAATATGGAGGTACCTGGAGGTGGCATTGTTCTTATGAACCTGATGCTCTTAAATCATTCTGAATATTCTTTCTAATTACCCATGGAATGTGAGCATCACGTGGCTGGGCTAACATCTTATTGTCCATCACTAGTTGCCCCTGAGAAGGTGGTAGTGAGCTGCCTTCTTGAACCGCTGCAATCCACTTAGGGAGGGAATTCCAGGATTTTGACCCAATGACAATGAAGGAACAATGATATATTTCAAGTCAGGATAGTGAATGTCTGGGAGGGAAACTTACCGGTGGTGATGTTCACATGTATCTGCTTCCCTTGTCCTTCTTAGTTGATAATAGTTATGGGTTTGGAAGGTGTTGTCAAAGGAATATTGGCATATTTCCACTGTGAATTTAGAACACATTGCCGCTATTCAGTGTCGGTGATGGAGGGAGTTGATGTTTGGTCATATCATGGCAATCAAGTGGGCTACTTTGTCATGATGGTCTCCAGGTTCTCAAGTGTTGTTGGAGCAGCACCCACCCAGACAAATGGGGAGCATTCCGTAACACTCCTGACTTGTACCTTGTAGATATTGGACATGCTTTGGGGTGTCAGGGTGTGAGTTGCTTGCCACAGTATTCCTAATCTCTGACCTTCTCTTGTAACCATGGTATTTATGTGGCTTGTCCTGTTCAGTTTCTAGTCATTGGTAAACCCTAGGATGTTGACAGTGGGGAATTCAGTGATAGTAACACCATTGAATGTAAAGGAGTGATGGTTAGATTGACTTTCATTGGAGCTGACCTAGCATCTGTGTGGCATAAATGTTACTTGCCATTTTTCAACTCAAGCCTGGTTAGTATCCAGGTTTTGCTACATTTGGACATTGGACTCTTCAGTATTCCCATCCCCATAGCAATGACCCAGCTAAAGTGAGTTGAGCCTTGAATGCTGGCATGCATTGATATCACAGGGCTGAGGTGAGCCTTCAAGAACTAAAACCATTTTCCCATCTGTTTGATTTGACTCAGGCCATTGGAAGAACTTTTCTTCCTCCTCCCAATCACTTCAGTTTAGCTAGGGCTCCTTGATGCCGTCTTCAGTCAAATGCTGCTTTAATGGCAAAGAAGTCACTCTCATCACATCTCTGAAAATCAACTCTTTGGACCAAGTCATTGTTCGGATCTGGAACCAACACAAAATTGTTCAGCAAGTCATTGGGAAGTGATACTTTAAGAGACAATAGATAATCTCTTCCATCATTCGAAAGGAATGCAAATTTGAAAAGAAATGTCTATACTATTTAACCCAGACATAAAAGGGACCCTCCTGACATAGACTTATATAATTTCGTCAAGAAAGAAATTATTAATCACACATAATATATTCATAAGTACATATCAAACAACTCCCTAAAAATTATGTTATATATTTAGAAACTATCAAAAGCTGATATTACTATGCAGTCATGGTATGATCAAGGCAGTTTATAAAATATTAAAAATAATTAAACAGAATGACGGCACACAGACAGAAACATATGTAAATTAGAGAGGAGAATTATAGAGGAATGAACCATTAATAAGATTTCAAATCTGTATTTCAGGTTCAATTCTTCTCTGGAACAAATTAAATATGAAAGATAATGCAAGTTTCTTGCTCCAGGCTCAGTGTTTTTATTCCTTTTCGCTAACAGGAAGGAAATGAGTTGATCAATTGCCTAAAGGTAGTACACAGCACAAGAACTCATGTATTCAAGGTGAGTAGCACAAGGCAGCATTTGATGACATCTCAGCAAATAAACAGGAGAGTTTTTTTTTGCTTGAATTAAGCAAGGAATTTTATTTTCTTGCTCCCCACAAAACTATCGGTCATGACTGATCAATGAATAACTCTCCTGACCTTGTCTGAGAGAGCTTCACATGGTAATTTTTGGTAAAATACAAGACAAACTATCTTATACTCCAGGTGACTGAGCACCCCATCCAGTGAAGAAGCCACTTATGGGCTACTGCTTCAACTTAACCCATTGAGCAATTGCTGCTCATTCTGTCGTCTGCTCCACATTGGAGACACCAGATGTGTCACTTTGTAGAACACCTCCGTTCAGTCTGCAAACATGAGTCCAAATATTCAATGGCCTGATAACTTCGTTCTTCACTTTCCTCCCACACTGACGTCTCTGTCCTCGCCCTGCAGCATTATTGTAGTGGAGCCTGAGGAACTACAACTCATCCTTCAATTGACCACTTTACAACTTTTCGGACATAATAATGAGTTCAACAGTTACACGTTGTAAACTTTGTTTCCCCTCCACCCCTTCATTTTTTGCTTCCTTTTCTCTGCATGTTTTGATTTCAGTCTCAAGTTTTACTTACAGATCGCAGCCAATTAGATAGAGTCATAGAGTCATAGAAATGGTCAACACAGTTGCAGACCCTTTGGCCCATGCTGACCAGATATTCTAAATTAACTTCATCCCATTTGCCAACATTTGACCCATCCAGATGGTATTTAAAATGTTGCATTTATTCCCACCTCTACCACTTCCTCAGGTAGGTTATTCCACACACACAACACCTCCTGCATGAAAACATTGCCCCTTAGATTATTTAAAAATCTTTCCTCTCTCACCTTAAAACTATACACTCTAGTTTTGAACTCCCCCACCCCAGGAAAAGACCTTGTCTATTTATCCTATCCATGTCCCTCATGATCTTATGAACTTCTGTAAGGTCACCCGTCAGCCTCCCATTCTCTAGGGAATATAGCCCCTGCCTATTCAGCCTCTCCGTATTGCTCAAACCCTCCAACCCTGGCAACAGTGTTGTGACTCTTTTTTGAACCCTTCCAAGTTTTGCAACATCAGAGTCGAGAGCGTGGTGCTAGAAAAGCATAGCTGGTCAGGCAGCATCCAGGAGTAGGAGAACTGTTGTTTCAAGGATAAGCCCTTCATCAGGAATGTGAGCTCCTGATGAAGGGCTTATGCCCGAAACGTCAATTCTCCTGCTCCTCGGATGCTGGTTGACCAGCTGTGCTTTTCCAACACCACGCTCTTGACTCTGATCTCCAGTATCTGCAGTCCTCACTTCCTCCAAGTTTCACAACATCTTTCCTCTAGCAGTAGGCCAGCGCTTCCCCCTTTGACCGTTGTCTTGCCCTGTCATCATTCCCTTCCAGCCTGGAAGATTAAGATCCCACTTGGAATGAGACATTTCTCAGACTCCACAAACCTGACCCAGTAAAATGTGTCCCAGAAGGTATCGCTTTTGTTTTGGAGTGGTTGAGGGAAGGTGGGCTGTGGGACCCTGGAATGAGAATTGATGTTCATAGATGTAGATGCTGCCTAATCCCAAACCCTGCCTGACCCAGCATTCTACCACAGTTCAATAAAAGAAGAAAGAATGTAAAATAGTCCCTCTTGGCCTCACATCCCCTCCCTATATATTTGTCTAGGAATGTGAGCATCACTGGCTAGACCAGTATGGATTGCCTGTCATAATTGTCTAGAGGGCAACTAGAAGTCTGCAATATTAGTCCTTTGACATATTCCACCAGTGAATGAAATCATAGTTAATCTGTGCCCTAAATGTGTATGGGCCTTCATCGTTTGATACATTTGCTTAAAAAAAATTAACATTACCAACAGATCCAGCATCTACCGCCATTTTTTGAAGAGACTTCCAAACATCTAAAACCCTTTGTGTGTCGGAACACTTCCGAACATCTGTCCTGAATGGTTTGGCCCTAATTCTCAGCCTGTGTCCCCCAGTTCTTGGATCTGCAATGGTTTACCTTTTTCTACTTTGTTTCTTCCTGTTAACATCTTGAAGAGTTTGCACATTACAGGAGGTCTGGAGTCCCCCATGCAGGCCAGACCAGGTAAGGATAACTAAAAGAAAATTTCTCTAAACAATAGTTATGAATCAGGTGGACTTTGACAGCAATTGACATGACTTGTACTACCTGCCTATCTTCTTTTCCACCTATCCACTCCACCCTCCCCCCGCCCCCGACCTATCATCTTCATCCCCTTCCCCACTCACCTATTGTACTCTATGCTACTTTCTCCCCACCCCCACCCTCCTCTAGCTTATCTCTCCACCCTTCAGGCTCTCTGCCTTTATTCCTGATGAAGGGCTTTTGCCCAAAACGTCAATTTTACTGCTTCTCGGATGCTGCCTGAACTGCTGTGCTCTTCCAGCACCACTAATCCAGCAATTGACAGTGGTCATTGTTAGGCTAGTTTTTAAAAAAATAATTGAATTCAAATTGTACCTCCTGTCACAGATGAGATTTGAATGCAGGCTCTCAGAACTGGTGCTCTGGATTATTAGTGCAATTAGATTACACTATGCCACCACCTCCCTGACAAACGCTTACTAAAGAGGCAACAACCACATGAATAGTTGTTAGTAACTGTGCACCAACAACACGCTTTTAGCATATTGAAGAACAAGCATGATTAAGCCTCACAGCAAGAACCTGTGCTTGGAGTCTTTCAACATGTAGAAGATGTTGTAATGCATGTTTCTAGCCAAACAGAGAACTCTTCCTCTCTTACCATCTGCCAACTGGTACATAAGAGAAATTTGATATTCGAGGAGAAAGTGAGGACTGCAGATGTTGGAGATCAGAGTCGAGAGTGTGGTGCGGGAAAAGCACAGCAGGTCAGGCAGCATCCATAGAGCAGGAGAATCGACGTTTCGGGCATAAGCCCTTCATCAGGATTCCTGATGAAGGGCTTATGTCCTAAATGTTGATTCTCCTGCATCTCGGATGCTGCCTGACACGTTGTGCTTTTCCAACACTATACTTTAGAGATTTGATATTCTATCTACTTGGCAGTGTTATGACATACCTTCTGTAGTGTTAGCCAGCCTTGAGATGAGACTTGAACTGAGATCTCCTGAGCCCAGAGTCCTCACACTTATCTAGATAAGCTGAACATACCTCAGGCCTGCTGGAAAATTGCAAACACTGTTGTCTGGGTCCCCTGAATCGCTCTACTCACTGACACACTCTTCTGTTCCTATATTCTGACCACGTCAGATGGTTCAACCTTAAAAGGTGTGACTACTTCTAGTACAAAGAAATGATCTCCCTTGTGTGTTACTTCATCTGTAGTTCAGCCTCAGACTCATGAACTTTGAGTCAAATCTTCTCAGATTTCAAATATCTGGTGCGGGTATTTTATATTCTGTGCCAAACTGGCATCCAGAATCTCCTACATACTGCAGCTGTGACACACCAATAATCCTTCTATCTGTAATGTATTCAAAGGAACTATTTAATTATTTTATGGAGGTTAAGTGAATGGGGAATTTGTTGGAGGGGAGGAGAGGAGGGTACAAAAGGGATTGGGTGGAGTAAGAAGACTACAAGATATATGGAAAACAAAAAAATTGCATGGATGGATGGATTGAAAAAAATTAAGGTGCTGTGAAAGGGTGGCAAGAGGCAAAACACAAAGGAGAGCGAGTTATTATTTGAAAAAGGCACATTTTATCAAAACTCTTCATCTTGCACTCATTGAAACAGTTCACTGGAAATGTTAAAGGGAAAGCTCCATTTATACTGTATTGGAGGAGAGTGTTAATTGGTTGGTTGGCAAGTGAACTCTAATTGGAAGAAGTTTTGCCATGAAGAATGGACTACTTATTGATAACTGACAGTTAACTGCTAAACATTATTTAAATGACTGTGCTGGTGAAAACATTTCCCCGAGAAATTAAGCAGAAACTGGCCATCATTGATTTTGTTGAGTTGAAATAGACATGTTGTATGTCGATACCCTTTTTGTCCATTAAGGCCAGGCATTATGTATTTTTTTCTGTAACTTCTAACGCAAGCAAATTTACCACTTAGTGAGCCCAAATGATAATCCTGAACTGCCACACAGCTTGGATTACTTAACAAATGTTGTCCAATCATGGAATCACATTTAAGAATGAAAAGTGCATTAAATATCATCATTACCTGATATATTCTTCATTGCAGCATCTCTACTAATCAGACTTCAGCACTGTCCTCTCAAACAGCACAAATGTTGTTCTCCCTTAACTTTGATATTTCTTCCAAATTGTTCCAATGAGTTCAAGTGAAAAGCTTCAACAACGTATGTCTTTTTCCAGCAATATTAAAATGCTGTATTAGCAAATGACTAAGTGAGAATAATTTTAAACTTAACAACAAAAGAATACTGAATTTGACCTGGAGCCAGGAAAGCTTAAAGTTGTTGAAATAATGATTTCCTTACAAAGGAATTTGGAATCTCTGGTGTAAGGCTGCATGAGTTTAAGAGTTAATATATGGGGAACACATAATGGATGCTATTATAATGAATACTGTTTCAATTATTAGATTGAAACCTGAAATTAAGGTCTGAGATGCATTTTTTAAAAATTTCTGGTTAAGATATTGCAGATTTGATTAGATTACCTATAGCATGGAAACAGGCCATCTGGCCCAACAAGTCCACACCAACTCTCCAAAGAGTAACCCACTCAGACCCATTCCCCTATCCTATATTTACCCCCGACTAATGCACCCAACACTCTGGGCAATTTAGCATGGCCAATTCACTTAACCTGCTTATTTTAGGACTGTGGTAGGAAACCGGAGCACCTGAATGAAACCCACGCAGACACGGGGAGAATGTGAAAACTCCATGCAGACAGCCACCTGTGGCTAGAATTAGTGTGCGTACAATGAACATGAGTTGGCTGTGAACTTAAAAGTCTATGAAAATTCTATTGAGATAATGGCTTTTTTTGTGTCATCTATTTTGGAAATAATCTTCGTATTTAAGTTACGCAAGCTGTCTTGTGCCAACTTAAATATTGCAGGATCTAGGAAATTAATAGTTTTCTTATATGATGTGGCTTTCAGTTTAACCAAGTGTTAATAGGCATTTAGTAAGGCTTTTGTAATTCTGCTTCTGTATGAATCTAAATACCTCCTAATGAGTCAACACACATTCAGAAGCATTGTGCCAACTTGACTGCATCCCTGAGGTAGGAATTAGGGAGAATGAACACATAAGTGAAAATTAGAACGTAGTCCCCAATAATCAACAAGTTCCCTCAAAACATCTCAAGAGCTCATGGAAAAACAATATTTTCACCCCTGCTGGATAAAATTTAGAGCAGACATGTGTGAAGTGAACCAGTTTGGCTGGAAGAATGAGGAGAGACAATGCATTGTAAATGGCTCCATTTCCATTGGAGGAAAGGAGATTGAGACCTGGGAGAACATTCATATCATATCTGAAGGCAGAAAACAATATGTGCAGAAACCAAAGTATAAAGCATAAGGGATCCTCAGTAGAGAAGTAAAATATACAAGGAATGTAGTTCTGCTAAACCTTCATAAATAACTAGTTCAGTGTATTGGCATATTGTATTCAATTCTAGTCAGTGCATCTTAAGTAACACATGTAGCCTTTTGATATGCTGGAAAAGAGATTTACTCAAATAGCTCAAGTTGAGGCATTATATTTGCCTCCATGGACCTGAGAGGAGAGTATTACTCTCCCTCAACAGAGAAAGCTCAAACAAATGTCACAGTGATATTTAAAATCAGAGGGGTTTAGAGTAAATAAAGAGGAGAAAGGTTTCCAGGAAGTAATGAGCTGCCAGAGGAAGTGGTGGAGGTTGGTAGAATGACAAAATTTGAAAGGCATCTGGATGGGTATATGAATAGAAAGGGAATTAGAGGGATATTGACCAAATGCTAGCAAATGGGGCAAGATTAGGTTGATATATCTGGTCAGCATGAACAAGTAGGACCGAAGGGTCTGTTTCTGTGCTGTACGTTTCTATGACTCTACGACTGTCTCGCATGGTGGATTTGATTTTTTGAAACAATCTTTGACAGGACATGAGAGTGGTTGGTAAAGCCAACATCTGTTGACCATTCCCACATAAACTTGAACTGAGTATCTTGTGTGAACATTTTGAGGACTGGTGAGATTCAGCCGCTATGCTGTATATCTGGCCAGATCAGTTAGAGATGGCAGATTTCCTTCCCTAAATGTCCATTCATGAATGAGATTGGCAATTTTAAACAATCGATGATAGCTTCAGGGTCAGCATTCCTGAGAATAGCTTCCAATGTCAGACTTGTTAATTGAATTCAAATTTCACTTGGTGGGATTCAAATCCACTTATGCAGAGACATTTGGGCCTTTGAAATACAAGTGCAGTGAAATTCACACAATGTCATCATTTCCCTGAAAAGTAGACTGTCAATGGAAATAGATGAAATGTTGCAGAAAAAAAAGTAAATGCAAAAAAAAAGTAAACCTTATAGAGGTTTATAAAACTATGAGGGGCATGGATACGGTAAATAGACAAGGTCTTTTCCCGGGGGTGGGGGAGTCCAGAACTAGAGGGCAAAGGTTTAGAGTGAGAGGGGAAAGATATAAAAGAGACCTAAGGGGCAATTTTTTCATGTAGAGGGTGGTACGTGTATGGATTAGGCTGCCAGAGGAAGTGGTACAATTGCAACATTTAAAAGGCATCTGAATGGGTACAGGAATAGTGCCTGAGGACTGGAGGATAGCAACTGTGGTTCCCTTGTTCAAAAAGGGTAGTAGAGACAACCCTGGTAATTACAGACCAGTGAGTCTCACTTCAGTTGTTCGTAAAGTGTTAGAAAAGGTTATAAGAGATAGGATTTATAATCATCTAGAAAAGAATAATCTGATCAGGGATAGTCAGCACGGTTTTGTGAAGGGCAGGTTGTGCCTAACGAATCTTATTGAGTTTCTTGACAAAGTGACCAAACAGGTAGATGAGAGTAAACAGGTTGATGTGATGTAGATGGATTTCAGCAAAGCGTTCGATAAGGTTCACCACAGTAGGCTATTATACAAAATGCAGAGGAATGGATTGTGGGAGACATTGCAGTTTGGATCAGTAATTGGCTTGCTGAAAGAAAACAGAGAGTTGTAGTTGATGGAATATGTTCATCTTGGTGTCCAGTTACGAGCAGCGTACCGCAAGGATCGGTGTTGGGTCCACTGCTGTTCGTCATTTTTATAAATGACCTGGATGAGAGCTTAGAAAGGTGGGTTAGTAAATTTGGGGATGAGACTAAGGTTGGTGGAGTTGTGGATAGTGACGAAGGATGTAATAGGTTGCAGAGAGACATAAAAAGGATGCTGAGCTGGGCTAAGAGGTGGCAAATGGAGTTTAATGTGGACAAGTGTGAGGTGATACACTTTGACTGGAGTAATCAGAATGCAAAGTACTGGGCTAATGGTAGGATTCTTGGGAGTGCAGATGAGCAGAGAGATCTCGGTGTCCATGTACACAGATCCCTGAAAGTTGTACACCCAGATTGACAGGGTTGTTAAGAAGACATACAGTTTTGGCCTTTATTAATAGAGGGATTGAGTTCTGGAACCAGGAGGTTATGCTGCAGCTGTACAAAGCTCTGGTACGGCCACACTTGGAGTATTGTGTACAGTTCTGGTCACCGCATTATAAGAAGGATGTGGAAGCTTTGGAAAGGATGCAGAGGAGATTTACTAGGATGTTGCCTGGTATGGAAGGAATGTCTTACAAGAAAAGGCTGAGGGCCTTGAGGTTGTTCTCGTTAGAGAGAAGGTTGAGAGGTGACTTGATAGAGACATACAAGACAATCAGAGGGTTAGATAGGGTGGACAGGAAGAGCCTTTTTCCAAGTATGGGGAAGGCAAACACGAGGGGACACAACTTTAAAGTGAGGGGAGAAACCTGAAATTAAGGTCTGAGATTGGTATAAGACAGATGTTAGAGGTAGTTTCTTTACTCAGAGAGTAATAAGGGTATGGAATGCTTTGCCTGCATCGGTAGCAGATTCGCCAAGTTTAAGTGCATTTAAGTCGTCATTGGACAAGCAAATGGACGCACATGGAATAGTGTAGGTGGGATGGGCTTCAGATTGGTATGACAGGGCGGCGCAACATCGAGGGCCGAAGGGCCTGTACTGCGCTGTAATGTTCTATGAATAGGAAGGGTTCAGAGTGATATGGGCCAGAAATATATTTGGCTTGGATATCTAGTTGGCATGGATGAGTTGGACTGAAGGATCTGTTTCCGTTCTGTACATCTCTATGACTCTAAATAAGGAAATGTCTCAGGTGTTGGTCCAGCAGGGCTGCTCTCCCTAAGAGCCAGTGCTGGGAGGACATGCCAAATCGCCTCTGTCTGTGCTGTACAATTCTGTGATTATTTGGCAGCTGCAGATCCTGCTGCAAGGATGAAAGGAAATAAATCATATTCTCAACAAGGCTGATTACCACCTACCAGCAACTCCAAATCCATCGAATCACTGAGCAAGACAGGAGGTAATTTAAAGCAGTCACCAATCAGCCACCGGTTTTCTGGATGCTGACTCATAAGCACAAGACACAGGGATGGCCGCAGCTATCAGAATCCCAATAGGCTGTCAGTAAAACCTAGTTGCTGGCCAAAACAGATATATTTGCTCTTAAATTTTGGTGAGTCAGTGAGTATATTTCATTGGATCAAGTAGTGACACATCCTGAGTTTTCTCAATTGCGCTTTCAGAATCAGAAAAAGTTCTTGCAACTTTCCTTGTCTCAGTAAAGGCTTCTGAAATGGAGTTACAGATACCTGATTGGGCAGTCACATCTGTGCCATATGTATGAAAGAGATGGGGAAAGTGAGTCTAACAGGCTTGGTAACTCATGGGAATTCTGCCCCAGTCCATGCAAATAACATGGGTTTACCCTACTTTGTATTTGATCTGGCCAAGTTTTTTTGCCAATTGAAGATGATGAGTTTAATCTAAAATTCCTTGTGATTCCTCTGTCAGTACCAAATGAATTTGCTTGTTTTGTCATTGCTGCATAGTTCATGAGAGAAGGCACAGAGCTCGCTAAAACAAAAAAAAACCCTTTCACTAATTTTAAGATGATTGTGAAGAGTTTTAGGAAGTAACGTAAATCCAGAAATCGTTGCCTCCAAAGTATAGTGTGAGTCATGACACCAACTGCAACTCCCTTGCTAAAGTTTTAACAGTGGACTTTCGGATCCAACCTTTCAGACATTGGGAATGATGTTGGAGCTTCCTCAGTGATGGAAGGACTGTTTGTCATTCCTGACCTACACATTGCACTATCTGGAACCACATCACCGTTTTATGAGGCCACACTATGTTGTTCACTAACAGTGTCGGAACATTTTATTGAGAAGACTTTCCATTGCAAAAGGAAGTCGGGGCTTTTAGATTTGCACCAATCAGGACTAAGACACATGAATCAGACTGGAGAAAGTCACTTTCATTTATACAAACCTTTTCTCCAAACCTGCTTACAACATCCACGTTCTGAGTGCATAACAAAAAGCTGTGTCTTCTTATTCCTTTCGCAGTATTTAAATTGTCCATCCTGGGCTTCCTCCACCATCAACATAAGGCCACACCCGAACTGGAGGAAGAACACCTCATCTTCTGCCTTGGGAGCTAACAACCATATGGCCTTAACATAGAGTTCACCAGCATCCAAATCTCCCCACCCGTCAACTCACCTCAGTCCTCCCTCTCTGCCCCGTCCCCTTGACTTAATCCTACCTGTCCATCTTCCTTCCCACCTATCTGCTCCACCCTTCCCACTGACCAATCACAGCCACCTCTGACCTGCATCCACCTGTTGCCATTCCCTCCCACCTTTTCCCCCGACCCATCCACCTCTCTCTGGTTATTCCGCAGCCCCCTTCCCCCACCCCCAGTCCTGATGAAAGCACCTTTCTCCTGCTCCTCTGATGCCGCTTGACCTGCTGTGCTTTTTCCAGCTCCATTCTTTATCCACTTAAGTTCTCTGCTGCCAAGCAAGAAGTGGTTTAATCCAGGGATCAGAGGAGAGAAAGCTGTGCCACAGACTACTCTGACTGATGGACTGCTGCAAAAGGCAAACTATTTCCCTTTCAATGGATTTTATTTTACTAATAAGGTGTTTCCAGTCTGGCACTGTGAAAGTTCACACTTGATGCCGAATCTTCTTTTATTTAATTGAACTTCAACGACTAGCAGCCCAATAGTGGAGCTGTGCTGACATTGACACTACATGCTGCTGTCATGTAAACCACATAGATAAGAATTTTCTAACAAAACAAAATCCTGCTAGTGGCTGCCAGATTGTTGAAAATAACTGTAAAGGTCAACATTGAAATATACTTAGAGTGCCGCCTTCTGCCAACATCCCCAAAATTACTGGAGACGTTCAATTTTTGTAAACAAGTATCTAACTCTGATGTCAACACCTAGGAGACAGTGAGGACTGCAGATGCTGGAGATCAGAGACAAGAGTGTGGTGCTGGTAAAGCACAGCAGGTCAGGCAGCATCTGAGGAGCAGGAGAATCGACGTTTTGGGCATAATTCCTGATGAAGGGTTTATGCCCGAAACATTGATTCTCCTGCTCTTCAGATTTGCCTGACCTGCTGTGCTTTTCCAGCACCACACCCTCAACACTGATGTCACCACCTGTCTGTATTCTGGAGACTGGATTTCAAAGCAAAGAAACAGGCCATTCGGTCCAACCAGTGTATACTGGCGTTTATGCTCAGTTCTAGCATGTCCCCAACTAAATCGGCCATCAAAACTCTCTATTTTCTTATCTGTTATGTCCTTCCCTATGAAAAGGTGGGAAGTTGTGTTCATCTTGTATTGAATCTCAGCTAGTTCACAGTTCTCTTTGCTCTGACATGAAAATGGTGATTAAAGCACCACAGAGGATGCAAGGAGAATTGATAAGGATGATACCGTACTTACCTGAGTATACATATCAGCTACATCTAACCTCACACTCCATTCAGTAACAAGTTCCACATTCTTACCATCTTTGGCCAAAGTGATTTCTTCTGAATTCCTAGTTGGATTTCCCAGTGACTATCCTATATTGATGGCCCCTGGTTATGATTTTCCTTCAAACATCAATTGTTCTGTCTTTACCCGCAATATCAATTAAAACATTTAATAACTTCAGAAACTTCTATTCAGCTACATTGTGGCAATTTTTGAAAAGAGAAACCAGGCAATCATTTTTACCCATGCACAAATGAGAATGCTCCTGTAAGTTATTCATCTGTAACAAGCCCCATAACATAAATTTGGTGAACTATCAAGGATTATATCAAGGCTACCTCTGGTTCTTATGCCAGTAACTTAAATCTGTCCTGTCCAATCCTTGAGCATCAGTGTCATTTCTCCCAATCAACTCTCTCCAGGCATAATAGACAATAGACAATAGGTGCAGGAGTAGGCACCTTCGAGCCAGCACCGCCATTCAATATGATCATGGCTGATCATTCCTAATCAGTATCCTCTTCCTGCCTGATCTCCGTAACCCTTGATTCCACTATCTTTGAGAGCTCTATCCAACTCTTTCTTAAATGAATCCAGAGACTGGGCCTCCACTGCCCTCTGGGGCAGAGCATTCTACACAGGCACCACTCTCTGGGTGAAGAGGTTTCTCCTCATCTCTGTCCTAAATGGTCTACCCCGT
>NC_057725.1:10831550-10870596 GCF_004010195.1 Chiloscyllium plagiosum
ATTAGCTTTCTTCACTACCTGCTGTACCTGCATGCTTACCTTCATTGACTGGTGTACAAGAACACCCAGATCTCTCTGTACTGCCCCTTTACCTAAATTGATTCCACAACAAAGAATCTATCAGATCTCCTCTCAACTTTCCCTTTTCTGAGAATAAACCCAACTTCTCCAACGCAATAACATAATTGCTGTTCCTCATCCCTGAAATTATTGTGAGGGGATGATGGTGAATGATAATGTTACTGGTCAAGTAATGCAGAAGACCTGGCTGATGGTTCGGTTACATCCAACTGTAACATTTACCATTCGCCAATCATCTAGAACAAGCCCTGTACCTAACAAGGATGGAAAGGATATGGTCAGTTCCTGGAGAATTCTTCAGTGCATTTTGATTGACCCTGGTGACTTTGGAACTTTCAAATATGTTTCTAATTTTTAAGCATTTCTTTCTGCTTATGTTTTATCAACTTCAGCTTATCTGATGTCTCCACTAACTCCTCTTTCACTTTGACATTGGAAGCACTATCTTCCTTGGTAAAGACAGATTCATTCAAACAGATTCATTTAGTATCTTGGCCATGCCCTATGGATAAATCTCCTTTTCAATTCCAAATCAGTCAGACCTCTCCTCTTACTATGCTCTTCCTATCCATAGATGACTCTTGGTTCTCTTTTATATTAACTGCCTGTTTCTACTCATACTCTTTCTTTACTTCTCGTATTTCTTTTGAACCTTTGATATTCAGCCTGGTTCACAGTCATGTTATCAACCCGACATCTGTAGTATTTCTCCATTTTCTTCATCAATTTACTCTCTCTTTCATCATGCAGGAAGTTTTCTTTTAATCCTTCATTTCCTTCTTCTGTGAATGCACTTCACCCAAAACCAATTCCATTTTCAGTGCAGCCAAAAGTATAGTTACAATTTCATCTGTCAATCAATTCCAGTTTATCAAAAGTCACATGGTGAACATATAGGAGATGTCGCGTCATCAATTTACTCTCTCTTTCATCATGCAGGAAGTTTTCTTTTAATCCTTCATTTCCTTCTTCTGTGAATGCACTTCACCCAAAACCATTTCCATTTTCAGTGCAGCCCAAAGTATAGTTACAATTTTATCTGTCAATCAATTCCAGTTTATCTGGAACAGCTCTCTTTTCATTCCATTCAAATTTACCCTATCAATTTTTTTAAAATTCTGGATTGCTCCTTGTGTTTCTTTGTGGGTAATATAAACAAAGTTGCAGTGTCATAGAGTCCTACAGCAAGGTGACAGGTCCTTCAGTCCAAACTGGTCCATGCTGACCATCTTATGACACAGTCTTATGATACAATAATCGCGACATCTCCTATATGTTCACCATGTGACTTTTGATCCACCTAACCAAGCTATTTTATACCCAGCAATACTCCCTTCCTAATTTTGTTCAGAAATGTAGAAATATTGCATCTTCTCCTGGAAAATCTTCCTCTTCTTGGCCTTTTACACTTTTATAATCCCAGTTTATATCAGGATAATTAAAGCCCCTCTGTAAATATTATGACTTTTTGCACCACTGCGTAATTCAGTGCCAAATATAAAATGGCAAAGTTGCCCGTAGTCTTACTAAGAGAGAGAAAACTGGTGGTGGCCCACCCTGAGGGTCACTGCACCTCACTGGAGAGGAGAGGTTGAGAAAGAGAGCCTTGCATGTTAACCTCAAGCAGTACGTGGAATCTAACCCACTGTGCTGCAGTTCATTTGCAACACAAACCAGCCATCTTTTCTTATTCTTGTACTGCTTATCTCACCCAATTCGTTGTGCATTTTGTTTCTCCTTTCTACCATTGCACCTCGGTTCTCATTACCCTTCGAATTCATTTTGCAACGGGACAGCCCATAGCGGTCTAAATAAATTCAACATTTATCTTTCAACTACCAAGTCTAGAAACAGATGGTAAGGTCTTTCATCAGATTTCTATTTGTGGGAGCTTGATATGTTTAAGTTGCCTGCTATGGTTCTATGCATTGCAACCAGGACTATACATCAAAAGTATTTCATTGACTGTAACATTCTTTGGGAGACGTTGAGGGCATGAAAGATATAAATTAAATGCATTGTTATCCTTTACTTTTGAATATTAATCATACTGGTAATATTTAGGTTCTGTAAGTGTCCAGCTCCTCCTCCAGAAGACATAGCTAATAGAATCCCCGACATGTATCAATTCTGTCCCATCTTAATTAAGACCCTGGCTTACTTGGCTCTGAATCCTGAGCTCTGGCAGAGGAAACTGCTGTCACACTCAATTTTAATGCTTCACAGTCTACACCAGGAGGGAAGATCACCTCATAAAAGAATAAGTATTTAATAGAGAAACTGGACGCCACAGTTAAGTGCATATAAGGCGATGGTTCTTAAAGGGTTCATGTTGAAGTGCAAATGTTTCACCATTCTGAAAATGTCATGCACTCTTAGTGTGGAGAAATTGAGACAGATGTGACATACCTGGCACCTGATGGTTGTAAATGTGTCTACCAGTCAATATCAATTGTACCTATTGCAATTATGCAATAAACTATGCCTTATTATGCAAAACAAGAGCCTTTTTCGACTAAGACACTAAAGTGGTTTATCCATTACCACTCATAACAGACAGGAGATTCACCATCAGGAGGAGGAATGAGGAGCTCTTGTAGAGCAGTGTTAGTGTCCCTACTTCTGAGCCAAGAGGCCAATTTTAGGTCCTAACTGCTCCAGATGAACAGGTTAGACCAAAGAACAATACAGCACAGGAACAGGCCCTTTGGACCTCCAAGCCTGCACTGACACATATTGCCCATCCATTTTTAAAACTGTCTTCACTTACAGGATCCATATCACTCTATTCCTTTCCTTCATGTGTTTGTCCAGATGCTTCTTGAATGCTGCTTTTGTGTCTGCTTTCACCACCTTCTCTCACAGCATGTTCCAGGCACTCACCACCATGTGTGTTGTGATGATGCTTTCACACTAAAAGTGTTATTTGATGCTGGGTTATTTTGAAGAGAGGATGTAAAGGTCTAGGTGTCGGACTGGCTAGCTACGTCAAAAATGTAGGAGCCTTTAGGTTTTTTAAAAAAACAGTTGGAGCAATGGAAGGAGAGTGGCTAACTCTCACAAATCAGGTTTTCTAGTTTAGTGTAGCTGTAGCAGTCAGTAACTGCTTGGGCATTAGAAGAGGTTAAAGCTTCAGTAAATGATTTCTAGCTGCTATTTTCTCTGAAATCTCTCTTGATGTTGGTTCCTCCTGGATTGGAGAACTGTATGTCAGAATCCATGTCTGAAGTTACCTTTTTGCCAAGGGCTCTGTTTATGGGATGTTGGTATATAAGAACAGCTAATTAGTAAAGGTTATTTATTATCAGTTGTGCTTTTCAATACAGGTCATTCTGCTATAATGTAAGTTCATTAACATGAATTTGCTGTAATGCAATTGATGAATTCAATGTGAAAAATGTGCTACACACATCTCTTCGAAACAGCCCTGCTCCGCACCTTAATTCTGTGTCCCCTGTTAATTGACCCCTTCAACCTGGGAAAAAAAGTCTCATGCTTTCCTCTCTGTCCATGCCCCCTTCAATCTCCTGCATTCCAGTGAAAACAAACACAGTCTATCCAACCTGTCTTCATAGCTAAAATCGCCCATAACAAGCAATATCCTGGTAAACCTTTTCATTATCGTCACCAAAGCAACCACATTATTCTGGTAGTGTGGTGATCAGAACTGTACGCAATATTCCAAGTGTGCCCTAACTGAAGTTCTACAACGATGCAGCATAACTTGTCTATCCTTATTCTCAATGCCCCTTCCAATGAAGGTAAACATGCCAAAGGCCTTTTTTGCTACCTTATCTAGGAGAAAGTGAGGTCTGCAGATTCTGGAGATCAGAGCTGAAAAATGTGTTGCTGAAAAAGTGCAGCAGGTCAGGCAGCATCTAAGGAGCAGGAGAATCGACGTTTTGGGCATAAGCCCTTCTTCAGGAATTCTTGAAGAAGGGCTTATGCCCGAAACGTCGATTCTCCTGCTCCTTGGATACTGCCTGACCTGCTGCGCTTTTCCAGCAGCACATTTTTCAGTTGCTACCTTATCTACCTGCTTTCCCACCTTCAGTGATCTATGGACCTGCACACCCAGATCCCTCTGCATAGCAATACTCCTAACGATTCTGCTATTCATTGTATAATTTCCATCTATACCTGACTTTCCAAAATGCATCACCTCACATTTTTCTAGATTAGACTTCATCTGCCATTTATCTGCCCATGCCCCCAAATGCTCTCTATCCTGCTGTATCCTTGACAATCCTTGTCAATATCCACAAGCCCAAGAATCTTTGTATCATCTGCAAACTTATTAATTTGGCCAGTCACATTTTCTCCAAATCACTTATGTAGACCACAAACAGCAGAGGTCCCAGCACTGATCCCTATGGAACCCTCCATTCCTAAAAGCATCCTTCCACTGCTACCTTCTGTCTCCTATGACTAGGTCAGTTCTGTATCGATCTTGCCAGCTCACCCCTGATACCATGTGACTTCACCTTTTGTACCAGTCTACCATGAGGGACTTTGTCAAATGCTTTACTGAAGTCCACATAGACAACATCAACCACTTTTCCCTCATCAATCATCTTCGTCACTTCCTCAAAAAACCCGATCAAGTTAGTGTGGCACAACCTCTCCCACACAAACCTCCTCCATGCTGTCTATCGCGAATAAATCCACGTACTTCTAAATATGTATAGATCTTGACCCTGAGAATCTTTTTAAATAAAGTCCATACCACTGACGTGAAACTCACAAGCCTATAATTTCCTGGATTATGCCTGTTACCCTTCTTAAGCAATGGGACAACATTAACTAATCTCCAGTCCTCTGGGACCTTATCTGTGGTCAAAAAGGGTACAAGGATGTCTGTCAATGATGTCAGGTTGATTTAAAAAAATCTAAAAAGGAGGATTGGTGGCATTGAAAGCACACTAATCATAAACCACCAGTTGCTTGGTAACAGAACTCAATCTACTGCATCTAAACCATATTGATACCTCATTAACATCAGAGAGGTACCTGTGAACTGTTCATGCTCTTCATTGGGGATCACCTGCTGAGGTGGCTCTCAAAATATGGTGCCCTGGCACAATTTAAATGCAGTGTGTGCTCTTCTTAAAAGGGAAATGCACTTTGCTTTGCGATCAGCCTGGAACTCTGATTGTTAAAGCCCTTGCCTCTGAGAAGCTGCACTGGAGCCCCCTGGAGGAATGAGCTACTCCTTCCAGCCAAGGGTTGTGGTGAAGGATAAAGTGTCTTCAAACGAGTATCCAGGCCAGAGGTGTTTGGAGCGGTTAGACACACTGTACACTGACCATTAAAACAATGTCACAAGAGGATCAATTAACTCAGCAAGTTTGCTCAGATAAGATCTCAAACTCAGGATTGACTGAAGAGGCAATTCAGGCTGAAACTGCAGCCAACTTGCAGAGGGAGCAGGAATTCTGCTTGAGAGAGTTACTCCTGGGTGCATATGGGTGAAGACTTTGAGTTATTGTACTCTAATGCTTCTGCTTTTGGGCCTCTGGTATGTGCATTGAATGGTGTTCTCACATGCCAAGTCTCTGCTATGTTGGTACAGAAGTGGCATTTACACAATATGAAGGTGTTATCATAATAACTATCAGGAAACCAGGTATGGATCTGACTAACAGAGTGCCTGTTGTCACCCACCACAGATGGTGTGGAATCCCTGGTTGATATATTGAGATATATATATATATATATATATATATATATATAATGTATATATATATAATACACCTCTGCCCAGATGCAGAGCTTGCAGGGTGATGTGGTTGCAGTCAACTATTACTTTTAGTTCTGAGAAATCTTGAAGCAGATTGCTCTCTCATTTCAATCAACTGGCGACTTACAGAAAATGATGGAGTTACTCCTTCTGAAGCACAGAAATTCAGTAAAAGTGTACAACATACAGAATGATACTGTTGTATCCACTGTTGTACTAGCCTGTAGAGTCATAGAGTCATAGAGATGGAAACAGACCCTTCGGTCCAACCCGTCTATGCCGACCAGATATCCCAACCCAATCTAGTCCCACCTGCCAGCACCCAGCCCGAATCCCTCCAAACCCTTCCTATTCATATACCCATCCAAATGCCTTTTAAATGTTGCAATTGTACCAGCCTCCACCACATCCTCTGGCAGCTCATTCCATACACGTACCAGCCTCTGCGTGAAAAGGATGCCCCTTATCCCTGTAGCTCAGATCCTCCAACCCTGGCAACATCCTTGTAAATCTTTTCTGAACCCTTTCAAGTTTCACAAAATCTTTCCGATAGGAAGGAGACCAGAATTGCACACAATATTCCAAGTAATTGAAAAATTCAGGGCCATATTGACACTGACAGACACCAGCTCTGCTGCCTGTGCCCTGGACTGGGGGTTTGGGTCTGTGCTGGTGATAGAGTCCCACGATCACTTCTATTTTAAGATGAAGGGCGGCATGGTGGCACAGTGGTTAGCACTGCTGCCTCACAGCACCAGAGACCTGGGTTCAATTCCCGCCTCAGGTGACTGACTGTGTGGAGTTTGCATGTTCTCCCCGTGTCTGCGTGGGTTTCCTCCAGGTGCTCCGGTTTCCTCCCACAGACCAAAAATGTGCAGGTCAGGTGAATTGGCCATGCTAAATTGCCCGTAGTGTTAGGTGTAGGCGAATGGGTCTGGGTGGGTTGCGGGTCGGTGTGGGCTTGTTGGGCCGAAGGGCCTGTTTCCACACTGTAAGTAATCTAATCTAATCTAATCGAAAGCTCTTGATACCTTCATGTCACCTTCCCTTAACTCGTCATAGAGTCATAGAACCAACATCACAAAATTTGACCCTTCAGGTCAACCGATCCATGCCAAACATAATCCCAAAATAAACAGGTTCCACCTGCCAGTCCCATATTCCTCTAAACCTTTCCTATTTATGTACTTATCCAAATGTCTTTTAAATGTTGTAATTGTAGACACATCCACCACTTCTTCAGGAAGTTCATTCCACATGCGAACCACTTTCTGTATAAAAATTGTCCCTCATATCTTTTTTAAATCTCGCTCCTCTCACCTTAAAAATATGCCCCTAAACTTGAAATAACCTATCCTAGAGAAAAGACACCTACCATTAATACTATCTATACGTCTCGTTATTTTATTAAGTTCTATATGATCACCTCTTAATCTCCGACGGTCTACTGAAAAACATCCCAGCCTATCCAGCCTTTCTTGAAAACTCAAACCTTCCACATCTGGCAACATCCTGGTAAATCTCTTCTGAACCCTCTGCAGTTTGATAATACCCTTCCGATAGCTGGACGATCAGAACTGGATACAATACTCCAGAAGAGGACTTGCCAGTGTCCTGTAGAACCTCATCTGTGAATTCTCTTTGGTTGATGCTGTTCCCTCTCCTCCAGCAACCCTATTGACAGACCAGCAAGACATCCACAAAAACAGCCAATCTTCAGAATTGTAAATAATACTGGCTTAGCCTCCAGAATTGGCATTTTAAAACAATGTGATTCCAACTAAGGTAGAAGTATTGGACCAAAAGGCACCCAGCACATCTGGCAGTAACTGTGGAGAGAGAAACAGGATTAATGTTATAAGTCTGGTATGACTCTTCTTCAGACTGTTCTTGGGTTCTGAAGAGTTGTAACCAAACTTGAAATGTTAACTCTGTTTCTCTCTCCACAGATGTTGCCAGACCTGCTGAAATTCTTCAACATTTTCTGGGCTTGATTCAGATTTCCAGGAACTGCATTATTTTGCCTTAATCCTCACCAGTGGTTTACATTAATGGAGGTAAATATTAATTAAAATAAGACTTCCAAAACCAATTGCTCAGCTCTTCTTACAATGATGCATTAAGTAAGCCGATGGAAACTGAAGACTGAGGAGATGACACAAGGCTATTTTATAAATACATCTGAAACAAGTGCAAGAATAGAATTCCTACAGTGTGGGAACAAGCTATTCAGCCCATCAAGTCCACACAGACCCTCAGAAGAGAATCTCATCCTTATCCATCTCCTACATTTCCCATGGCTAATCCACCTAATGTACACATCCCTGGACACAATAGGCAATTTAGCATGGCCAATTGATCTAATCTCATATCTTTGGACTGTGGGAGGAAACCAGATCACCTGGAGGAAACCAACACAGACACAGAAAGAATGTGCAAACTCCACACAGCAAAGGAAGCCATCCATCTTTCACATCAAGTGAAATTTGAACTGCAAGTGAGAGCTGGATGCCAGTAATCAGCCCTGGCATTGTGAAGCAGCAGTACTAACCATTGAGCCCCTGTGCCACCCTATATTTGAATAATTTAGTTGGCTCCATGTTTAATATGGTCAGACACAATACTTTGACAATCAAGAGCATCTTCGAACCAAATCAGGAAACAATGTATAGTGTGTCTTTTATGTTGAATATTTCCTTTGTAACTGTTGTACTGAACATGAAACATGCTGTAAAACAGACATTGTTTGCAAAGCTTTTAGTGTGCTCCCTTATCTAAAATTAAATTGCCAAATTACTACAGAACAACTCTTATGATTGTGGGAACACTGATTGTAGATTATTGTGGATCCCTCTGTGCAGATAATTGATGAATTGTTCTGCTTGTTTTCTCGTTGCATGTGGTTTAGTTTGTAATTGAGCATTAATACACAGGAAATAGAAATGCCAAGTGAGCTATTTCGAAGATGTTGTGGATTTCACTAAACAATGAGATGGCCTGTCTCATTGGCAAGGCATGCAGCCAAATTAAGATGAGCAGGGTCACACTGGCTTCCCACAACTGAAATTAATAAAACAGAATAGTGAACAGGCTTCAACCTAATGTCTGTGCTATTAAAAAAAATTCATTAACTGATATCAGTCAAATCGGAGATTATTGAATCTGCTGCCTCAATATTGGGACACTCGGAAATATTGCTGCAGATATTAATGCGGCTGTGCTTCGTTCTATTGGTTGATGAGGTATCACATAAATCTTCAATTTTGAAAAAGTGTCACTGGACAATAACTTTGCTTTCTTGCCCCAGTTGTTGCCAGATGTCCAGCATTCACAGTTTTTTTGTTTTTTTTATTCACATAAAGAAATTTGGAAAGACCTCAATAAATTTTACTTCACTGGTAGGTGAATTCATTTCAAGGAAGGAAAGATAAGGCAATTATTTTATGGGTGCACAGCACCTTCCCCTCCGCTGTTATTTCTGTGTTCACAGTGCCCAGTAGAGCTCTAGCAGCAAGAGAAACCATTCCATCTTCCCCATCAAGTGAAGTTTGAACCTGCAAGTGTATGTCAGTAATTACCAACTGAACAAATCTCACAAAGGTCTCTGTTAATATCACAACTGTCAGACTGTTAGTTACAAAAAGAAACATGACAGCACAAAAAGAATGAAAGGAGGTTGAAATTTAGCCCATTGTATCACTGATTATTTGATAGATGACATAATTCATTCTCTACGCCAGCTTAGTTGATTCATTTTCCCTGGAAATCTCTGCCTCTGGCTGGGATGGAAGTGCTACAGGGTGGCACAGTGGTTAGCACTGCTGCCTCACACTGCCAGGGACTCCGGTTCAATCCTAGCCTCAGGCAGTGTGGGGTTTGAATGTTCTCCTCTTGCCTGTATAGGTTTCAGTTGGGTGCTCTGGCTTCCTCCCACTCTCCAGATAGGTGCAGGTTTGGTGGATTAGCCATGGGAAATGTGGGGATGGGGGAGTGTAGGTCTGGATGGGATGCTCTTTGGAGGGTTGGTGTAGACTCTGAGTTGAATGGCTTTTATCTACATTGCTGGGATTCTTTGAATGGTGTGGTGCAAGCACAGAATGCTGGAGAAACTGAGCAGATACAGAGGTAACTTTTTTTTGAGTCTGGGTGAAATAGTAACCGCTCAACAGGAATCCCATGTGGAAGGAGAGGTTTGTCCGATTGCTGAGGTCGATGGAGTTGTCATGTTTCACACGGCTTGACCAGTTGATCAGTCTTCTGTGATGTTGATTAATCCATGTGCTGAAATCTGGAATTGTGTCTGCACCAATGTAACCTAGGTGTATATGGGCCAATATGCCTGAATGAGGATATTGGGGAATAATCATTTGTTTGCATTTGATTCTATTCCTGGAGAGTCTTGGTTTATCACTGAATGACTAGAAATAACACAGTTGCTGGGGACCCATTGAATATACATGATGACTATCCCCTTGAGCTTTTAGATTTGGTTATCATCAGACATAGCTAGCTGAATCTGCTCTATTCGTCCTGACCAAAATGAATGGTGTAGCTGTAAAGAACACCCTCAAACTGAGATTCAATAAGATCCACTTGTCAGTCTGAATAAATATTTTCTTCTTCGTAGGATCTAGAAGTCTGCTCAGAGCATCAGAAATAGCCATCTATAAACCTGGTAGGCGATGGCCACGTTGTATTATTACTGGACTGTTGACCCAGGTAATGTTCTGGGGACCCGAGTTCAAAAGCCACCATGGCAAAAGGTGGAATTTGAATTCAATAAATATCTGGAATTAAGAATCTAATGACTACTATAAATCCATTGCCAATTGTCTGAAAAACCCATCTCGTTCACTAATGTCCTTTAGAGAAGGAAGCTGCCAACTTTACCTGATCTAGCCTATGTGTGACTCCAGACCCGCAGCAATGTAGTTGACTCTGAACTGCCCTCTGGGCAATTAGGGATGGGCAATAAATGCTGGCCCAGGAAAACATTGTGCTTCTGAAGAAGTATGAGACCCTTCACAAGTAGTCATTACAACTATGGAAACACACGTGTGAATGGCTTGCAACAGATAATTCGATGGTTTATATCTGTTATGAACAAAGATATGCTTGCAAAAAAGGAAAGTGTGCAGTCCTTGATTTTTCAAAAAACTAGATAGTCCCTCTGCCAATGCTCAGGTAGTTTGCCTGACCTCAGAGCCAGATGCAATAGGCTGGAATAAACATGCTGAAGGCTTTTTTAGGATGCATCAATGTTCAATATGATAAACGTGGAGAGGTCGAAATATCAAAGAACACACTTTCTGGATTATAAGGCATCTTTGACAGACTGCAAAAGACGCTGGTGATATACACGTAGAGTGGCATCGTTCTTCAAAACACACTAAATGGAGGTGCCCTCGTCAATATGACACCCAAATTTTTTGTTCCAAAGGCCAGTTGGAATTTTCCTTCAATATGCAAGCTGTAATTATAAGGAGAAGCAATGCTGGAATGAGCATCATTATGTCACCTTTAAATTTATCAAGAAAACCAAACTCATCTTGCTGAAAATCAGCTTGGCTTTGAGTCGATCCAATGTTGTAATCTGGAATCGTTGCTGTTTGGACCTGCCCTGCTTGTTACCTTGCAGATGATAATAATGTTGGTTCATGCATGCTGGCAGATGAAAAATAACTGTGCTGGCTGTTTCAACAGTATAAAATACTTTAGATGTCTATCCTAAAGACCCATATTAACATGTAGGATGGATAATGCCAATTCATGGAATGCCAGACTCATTGTAAGCAGATAGCTTATATATATATATATATAGAGAGAGAGAGAGAGAGAGAGAGAGAGATTGCACAGCATTGTGCCCAGTTCTTTGCATATATCCCATACAAGATGTCCAAAAGGATGATATTTGTACCTGCATCAGTATCTATTTTGGCACATAGTGCATGTTGTCCATTGGGCTATATCATTGGGATGAGGGTAAATGGTGTATAAGGGCTTTAGGACACTGGAACAACCTTGGAATTAACTTACAGAGTTCCCCCCTCCATAATAGCATGGAGATAGAGTCATAGAGCTGTACAGCATAAAAACAAACCCTTCAGCCCAACTCATCCATGCTGAACAGATATACTAATCTAATCTAGTCCCATTTGCCAACACCCGGCCCATATCCCTTTAAACCCTTCCTATTCATATACCCAGCCAGACGTCTTTTAAACGTTGCAATTATACCAGCCTCTATCACTTCCTCTGGCAGCTCAGTCCATACACGTACCGCCCTCTGCGTGAAAAGGTTAACCCTTAGGTCCCTTTTATATCTTTCCCCTCTCACCCTAAACCTATGCCCTCTAGTTCTGGACTCCCCCAACCCAGGAAAAAGACCATGTCTATTTATTCAATCCACGCCCCTCATGATTTTATAAATCTCTATAAGGTCACCCCTCAGCCTCTGACACTCCAGGGAAAACAGCCCCAACTTATTCAGCCTCTCCCTGTAGCTCAAATCCTCCAACCCTGGCAACATCCTAATAAATCTTTTCTGAACCCTTTCAAGTTTCCCAACATCTTTCCGATAGGAAGGAGACCAGAATTGCATGCAATATTCCAACAGTGGCCTAACCAATGTCCTGTACAGCCATAACATGTCCTCCCAACTCCTGTACTCAATACTCTGACCAATAAAGGAAAGCTTACCAAACACCTTGTTCACTATCCTTTAGATTGGAAGAGTGAATTCAATTTTGCGATCAGGTTTTTAGGGCTCATGCCATCTTCTGGCCTGCTTTTGATCACCTTTGGATCAATGGGACTATCCTTAGAGAACGGTAGGTTGAAATAAGGCTTGATAGAATTCTTCATAATCCTGAGGGCCCCTGACAGTGTAGCTAGCAAGAAACTGTTTCTGCGAGTGGAACAATTGAGATTGACAGGGTATAGATTTCAGCAAATTGGCAAAGGAAGGAATGGCGAATGAGGAGAAACTTCCTCACACATCAAGTGTTTAGGATCTGGAATCTGTCTGGAATTCAGAGTGTCGTAAAAGTGGAGTTGAATGAGGCAATCAAGAGGCAATTGCTTTGCGACATGAAAAGAAAAAAGTATTTTGGAGTCGGGTTACAAGATGAAGGAATTGGAATGGTGCAGGGTGCATTGCTCATTTCGAGAGCGGACACAGACATGAGAATGAATGACTACTCTCCCTGCAGTAATGGTCCTGGAACCAGAAGATGTTAGGGAGGGATTTTCATAGAATCATAGAATCCCTACAGTGTGAAAGCAGGCCATTCAGCCCATTAGGTCTACATTGACTCTCTGAAGAGCATCCCACCCAGATCCACCCACCTACTCTATCCCCACAACCTGCATTTCCTATGGCTGATCCACCCAGCCTACACATTCCTGGACACTATGAGAAATTTAGCCTGGTGGATCCATCTGACCTGCACATCTCTGTGGGAGGAAACTGGAGCACCCAGAGGAAACCCACACAGATAGGGGGAGATTTTGCAAACTCCACACAGACATTCACCCAAGGTTGGCCTGAGGATTTTCGAATTTGTTTTCCCCTTGTTGGCCTTAAATTTCTTCTCGGGTGTTTTTTCTGTCAGTCAGGAACTGACCTGGCTGGAAGGGTCGAGGAAATGGGGTGATGCAGTAATGGGATGGGATGGATTGGGAGGACGAAGCAAGCATTTAATCATGGTGAAGGACAGGTTTGCTTTCTCAAACTTATCAAACTTATCAATTCTTATTTAGTCTGGGATAATAAGGAAGTCTAACAGCATTTTAAAAACAATTCCATAAAGGCAAATAAAAGCAAAATACTGCAGATGTTGTAATAAAAACTGAGAGTTCTGGAGAAATTGACCAGTTCTGGCGATATCTGTGGAGCAAGAAAAGGAGACAATGTTTTGAGTCTAATACGACTCTTCCTCAAACACAGAACAATTTTGTCTTTTGCCAAACATATGTAACTGAGGGCCATTTTCCTTTGAATTGCCTGATCAATATCCCTAAACCATACAAGACAGAAGCACTGAGCTACTGTGGGTGGCATCGTGGCTCAGTGGTTAGCACTGCTGCTTCACAGGGTTCAATTCCACCCTCGGGTGACTGTTTGTGTGGAGTTTGCACATTCGCCCCGTGTCTGCGTGGGTTTCCTCTAGATGCTCCGGTTTCCCCCAACACTCCAAAGATGTGCAGGTATGTGCAGACCGGGGACAACCAACGGGCTGGAGGCCTGAGCAGAGCCTGACATTAGTTGGGACTGGGGAGGGTGCGGGTGGTCAGTGGCTTGTGAACCAGGTCAGACCATGAGTCTGTTCTGCGCTGATCTACTGTAGGCCTTTTATGGAAAGACTGTAATGTTTATCTTTTTAACTTTACTTCTCATTTTTCTAACTTATGCTATGAATAACTGTAAATAACATAACATTTTCTCCTTCTTTTCCCTTTACTTCTGTATTTTGTTTCTAAGATCTGTAACTAGGTACTTTGTACCAAAGATAGCACCATGTGGGGTGACATTGTAAACTTTTCACTGTGCTCCTGTACCTCTGTACTTCAGTACATGTGACAGTAAAGGATATTCTATTCTCTTCCAGGCGTATTGCCCATAGTGTCCATGGATATGCAGGCTAGGTGGGTTAGCCATAGGAAATGCAGGGTTACAGGGATAGAGTAGGGAGATGGGTGTGAGTGGGATGCTCCTCAGAAGGTCAGTGAGAACTCAATGGGCCGAAGGGCCTACTTCCATGCTGTCAGGATTCTATGTTTTGAAAGAAATTGTAACACTTCCTAATTTTATTCAAATGCATTTTGTTTCGATTTTGCAGACTAGATTTTACAAACTGCATTCCAAGCCTATTCTTTTGCGATTGCTCAATTTGGAATCAAAAGATGATTAATAAAACCTTGCTTGCTTAATTGCTCATGATTTAAGCTTTTCATCGCTGCAGGGATCACTTTGTTTAGCATTGCCAATATTGTTTCTGTTAGAAGAAATGGCAAGTTCATTTTAGTTAAAGCTTATTGGCAGAGTCTAACATTGGCATAACCCATGGTGAATGATCTTTTGTTCATTGTGTAGATTGTGAAATACACCCCCAAAAAGAAACGAGTTAACGTGATTTGAAATGTCCATTCTTCCAAAAGAAACTGTAATTCATTAAAATAACAATGAGTTTGACTAGCCATGTTAGAATGCTCAGAAATGCATTTTAGAATGTTTAGCTTCAAAATTATTCTTATTTTTACTTGCGCAGTTGAGATTGATGCAACTGGCTCAGAATATCATGTATTTTAAGTATAACTGCAGTCAACTAGAGTTTGCACAATAATGCATGCATGTTTTAAACATGATGAATTAAAAGCAAGTCGTAGCCTTTTGTAATTGACCCTGGCCTGAAAATTAAACATGCTCCCTGAGCATATTATTCACATTTCTGAGTCTCTGCTCATTGTGTTAATTTGTTATGGCTGGGGAGGGGAGGTGCTTTAAGAATTAACCTGGTTTTTATTGCCTTTTTAAGGCAAAGATAGATAGCTTTTTAAACTGTAAAGGAATTAAGGATTGTGGTGAGCGGGTGGGTAAATGGACCTGGGTCCACAAAAAGATCAGCTTTCATTTTATTGAATGGTGGAGCAGGCTCAAGGGGTCAGACGGCCTACTCCTGCTCCCAGTTCTTACGTTCTTTTAAAAGCCCAAGGACGTTAAAGTTTAAAGCATTTGAAAGTTATTTTTGTCTTAATGTACCACAGCATACAGAGGTGGCCAAAATTTGCAGGAAAATTTCTTGAAAATTCTTGAGGTGATCGTCAATAATTTAAAAATTTGTGGGCGGCACGGTGGCACAGTGGTTAGCACTGCTGCCTCACAGCGTCAGAGACCCGGGTTCAATTCCCGACTCAGGCGACTGACTGTGTGGAGTTTGCACATTCTCCCGGTGTCTGCGTGGGTTTCCTCCAGGTGCTCTGGTTTCCTCCCACAATCCAAAAATGTGCAGGTTAGGTGAATTGGCCATGCTAAATTGTCCGTAGTATTAGGTGAAGGGGTAAATGTAGGAGTATGGGTCTGGGTGGTATACGCTTCGGCGGGTTGGTGTGGACTTGTTGGGCCGAAGGGCCTGTTTCCACACTGTAAGTAATCTAATCTAAAATCAAGTTACTCCAAGCTGATTACTTGTCATCACAACTAAAAATAATTATTTCTTTATGGTAAACCATTTTTCATTAAACTTCACTAAGTTATCACTCAAATAAATAAAGGAAAACTTGCATTTTTTTTTCAAAAATGCATTTTGAAATGCATGGTATAGAGGTGCCGGTGCTGGACTGGGGTAGACAAAGTCAGAAAATGACACCAGGTTTCGGTCCAATCACAAGCTTTCCGAGCACTGCTCCTTCGTCAGGTGAAGTGAAATGCTCTGGCCTATAAAGGCAAGCGTGCTATATGCTTCATCACCACCTTATCCACTTGCATTGCCACCTTCAGGGATCTGTACACCTGTACACCCAGATCCCTCTGCATGTCAATGCTCCGAATGGTTCTGCAATTTATTGTATCATTTGCACTTGAATTTGATCTTCCAAAATCGCCTCACATTTCTCCAGATTAAACTCCATTCGCCATTTCTCTGCAGAAATCGGTAATCTATTAATATTCTGTTGTATCTTTCGACAATCTTCTCCACTAACTGCAACTCTGCCAATTTTGGTGTCATCCGCAAACTTACCAATCAGACCACCTACATCTTTCACCAGATCGTTTATATATAATACAAACAACAAAGGTCCCAGTACTGATCCCTGCAGAACACCACAATTACTGATCTCCATTCCAAACAACACTCTTCCACTGCCTCTTTCTGTTTTCTATGATTAAGCCAGTTTTGTATCCATCTAGCCAGCTCATCCTAGATCCCCTTTTATACCAGCCTGCCATTACATACCTTATCAAATGCCTTACTAAAGTTTATGAAGACAACATACACTGTCCAGGAGAAAGTGAGGGCTGCAGATGCACCCCACCTTCCTATTTATCTGTCATTTCCCCCTCCCCACATTCCTGATGAAGAGCTTATGCTCCAAACATCGACTCTCCTGCTCCTCGGATGCTGCCTGACCTGCTATGCTTTTCCAGCACCACACTTTTTGACCAACATCCACTGCGCTTCCCTCATCAATTATTCTTGTCACCTCCTCAAAAAAGGTAAAAAGGGCTGCAGATGTTGGAAACCAGATTCGAGATTAGAGTGGTGCTGGAAAAGCACAGCAGGTCAGGCAGCACCCGAGGAGCAGGAAAATCAACGTTTTGGGCAAAAGCCCTTCATCAGGAATAGAGTGGCTTTTGCTCGAAATGTCGATTTTCCTGCTCCTTGGGTGCTGTCTGAACTGCTGTGCTTTTCCAGGACCACTCTAATCTAGAACCTCCTCAAAAAACCTAATCAATTTGGTGAGACATGACATTCCCTGCACATACTCATGCTGCCTATCACTAACAAGTCCATTCACTTCCAACTGTGAATAAATCCTGTCTCTTAGTACCTTCTCCAATAGCTTCTCCACTACTGAGGTCAGGAAATTTATCAAACCTACACCCTATTTAGAAAACTAACTGCTTAAAAATATATGAAAATGAACCGTTTGCCAAACTTCCCTTGTTTATTTATCTAACTTAAGACAGTGTTATAAATATTTGCTGAGCTATACAGGTGCATTGTTTCACTGTGATAGATTAGAAAATATGTTTCTTATTTATTTTTCTCAGTTTTCTCTTAAGTAAAATAATATTTTCTTCTGGGACATTTAGTGATATAAAAATAATGCCTACTTTAAAAGATATGTGTTAATGGTGCTGGCCAAATAAAGCAATCATTGATAGCCGTTTGCAGAGTTATACTAAGTACCTCTGCCAGAAGATTGTTTTGTTTTATGATGGTACAATTTTAATATCCTGTGGATTTTATTCTGAATGGCCCCTTTATCATTACAGAAAAGCAGATGGATTGAAGAATTCAGCTATCATTTACAGGGGAGTTTGAATACACAAAAACACTGAGATTGATACTTTAGCTCCTTACAAGATGGACACAGTCAATGAGGCTGCATTGAGTCTGATTTAAATTGCAGAAAAAGTAATAACTCACAATAGAACACGAGCACAGTGAGTCACTTCAAAGATTTAACTGCTTTAGGCTTTCCCTCTGTCACCTGCCACCCACGTGTGACCTATGAGTCATTGTTTATCCTATCCTTGTGTTAAATCTTTATTTAATTGCTTAAAACCCCAAAGTATAACTTCATAGGAATCATGCCAAATGGTTTGTTTTTTTTTTGTTGCTGAGATGGTACGTTTCTTTCTGATAGGTTAATTAAGGCTAAAATTTATATCATGGTTATTTTGTTTCTTTTATGTGACGTTGTCGATTGGTTAGATTCTCTCCCGTTTTTTCAGATGAAAGGGCTCCAGATTATCAGAACTGAGTCAACAAATCAAGTCTCACAGTTGACAGATTAGAACATAGTGGCTCATTATTAGCCTATACGTTTCTAATTGCCTTTATTAATGATACAGTATTAGTTTAGCCCCCACAGTCTGGGTGATGTTCCTTATTCAGACAAATTGGAGATTGACACACTGAATAAGTTTACCATCCCTCACTCAGAAACATTGGAAGTAATTATGGCTTTGTCAATTTCATCTTGGTTGAAATCACTTTACTCAGCTGACATTAGCAATAAAACCTGGTTTGTTTTGTTTTGTACAGCTTGCTGTATTCTGCCTTGAAGCAATGAACCACCAAGTTTGCTGAACTGCTGGCCCTCTGACTGATTCATTGATTCTTCAAGCCAAGAGGTCATTCTTCAATGGAATGGCTCAGGGATTAGGAGATCCTAGATGCCAGTGATCACTGAAGCAAAGACGCACACAGCGCTGCCAGTGTTAGAAATGCAGGTCCCTCTGAGAGAAACCAGAACAGCTCCTGAGTTGATGCAATGTTCATTGAGGGCATCATGATGATGGGTCCAACCATGGAAGATGAAAGACCCCTTTTTGAACTAAAGAGAGCCTGAATAGAAGAAGGAGGACCCACAGAGTGATGATAAAGATATTTGGTGATTTCCCTCTGTTCTGTGAGTAAGAAGATCTGTTTGATTTATTATCCTGGAAATCCACCTGGTGTTGATGCAATGCACTGTCTACCTCTTTAGTTGCGAAGTACCTTGCTGAAGACCTAGCACTGGGACTGAGAGCACGGTTATGTCCCTCCAATTGTTACAGTCACATTCTTTCCCACCTTTTTTCAGCAGTTTGATGATTCCTCTGCAGAGGCATGAGTCAGACCACAGCTCAAATACTATGAACAGTTTTGGTTTCTTATCCAAAGAAAGACATTATGGGAGGCAGTCCAGAGAAGGTTCACCAGACTGAGTATAGTCTGTGCCCTTGCACCCCTCAGTGCATCCTCCAAATGGTGGTCAGTACTGATGGGTTCGGAGTCACCAGGGTGGTGGTGGGGGGATGCAGTAAGCGGTAATTGGCAAGAGGTTTCCGTGCTCATGTTTGTGCCAATTGGTGATGCCGTCTCTCTAATTGGTGCACACAATCTTATGTAGGAAACACTTGTGAAAGACGTCCTACTGAAGTCCTTTGCTTTCCCTTTGAAAGCCTCATTGACATGGACTGCAGTCCTTTATCCCAACAATTTGCAGCTTCATGGCCATATTAATGGTGTTGGATACGCACACTGTTTGAAGCCACTCAGGGCATAATTCTGCTTTGTCAATTCTTGGATGGATGTCAATCTCTTCCTTGCCTTTCCTATAGATGTTATCATCTAGGTAGGGGAAATGACCAACATCCTTGATATTCTTAATGATAACCTTAGTGATCTCGGACTAAGCCCCACTCTCTGCAACTGGATCCTCAGTTCCCTGAACCACAGGCCACAATCAGTGAAGATTGGGGACAATATTTCATCCTCACTAACACTCAACACTGGAGTCCCCTAGGGATGCGTACTCAGCCCCCTACTGTACTCACTGTACACTCATGACTGCGTCGCCATATACCACACTAATGCCATTTACAAGTTCGCTGATGACGCCACCATAGTTGGTCGAATCTCAGATGGTGACAAAACAGACTACAGACGGGAGATGGAAGACCTGGAAAAATGGTGCAATGAGACAAACTTTGCTCTCAATACCGGCAAAACCAAGGAACTCGTTATTGACTTTCGGCGGGATGTTACTCATGCCGCCCCCTACACATTAACAGCACAGAGGTGGAACAAGTGGAGAGTGTCAAGCTCCTGGGAATGGTCATCCACACCAAGCTTTCTTGGACTCTTCATGTGGACGCACTGGTTACAAAGGCCCAACAACGTCTGTTCTTCCTCAAGCAGCTGAGAAAATTCAGCATGACGGTGAATACCCTTGCCAACTTTTATAGGTACGCCATCGAGAGCATTCTGCCTGGATGTACCATTACTTGGTGTGACAACTGTACCATTCGAGATCAGACACGGTTACAGAGAGTGGTGAACTCAGCCCAGACAATCACAAAGGCCAACCTTCCATCTATAGAATCCATCTACCAGGCCCACTGTCAAGGAAAGACTGTCAGCATTGTCAAAGATTCATCCCCCTGGCAATGCTTTTCTACAACCTCTACCATCAGGGAGAAGGTACACATGCAACAGCCGGCTTCAAAACAGTTTCTACCCTACTGTTGTTGGAATACTGAATGTACTCAAACACTGAGTTTTTTGCTGCTGTTTACCCATTATTTACTTATCTATGCAACTTAACTCTGTGATCTGCCCATATTGCTCGCAAGACAAAGCTTTTCACTGTGCCTCAGTAGATGTGACAATAAATTCAATTCAATTCAATTCAATTCTGTGTTCAATGGTGATGGTTGGGTCCTTGTTGCTGTCCAGTTATCATTGTTTTGATCTTATCATGGCTGGTGTATGGGAGAAGCTTAGCACCACAGCTCTCAGGTCTGGTGGTCTTGACCTGAATTAACTTGATTTTTCAGTTAGCAAGGAGATGTCGTCTGCAAAAATCCACATCTGACTCTGATGCCAGAGCCAACAGCCACCATCACTTTGCTCCCGGTGTAATCAATCAGCATGAGAAACAGAATGGGAAAACTATACAGCTTCTGCCATTTTGCTGTGAGGATGCTGAAGATGTTAGTACTGCCAGTATTTGTCTTAATGCAGCCACTGGAGTCACGGTATAAGCCTTTGAAGACGCTAACAGATCTCTCTGGGATGCCGGGCTGTTGTCTATTGAACCTAAGAACTAGGAGCAGGAGGAGACAATTCATCCCCTCAAGCCTGCTCTGCCATTTGCCATGGCTGATCTCATCCCAGCCTCAACTCCACTTTCCTGCCTGCCCTTTCAACTCATCATTAATTCAAAATGTAATTAAAAATCTGTCTATCTGCTACTTCAATTTACCAGCCTCCGCCTCGCTCTGGGATAGTGAATTCCACAGATTCAAGAACCTTTGAAGGAAGTAGCTTTTCCACACCTCTGTTTTAAATCCAATGCCCCTTATCTGTAAACTATGACCTCTCATTCTCAATTGTCCCACAAGGGGAAATGTCCTTTCTGAGTCTACTCTGCTAATCCTCTTTAGCATTTTATAGACCTCAAATAGATCTCCTGTCATTCTTGAAAACTTCAGAGAGTACAGGCCTAAACCTTTCAATCTCTCCTCATAAGTCAAAGCCCTCAGCTCTGGAATCAATCTGGTGAAACTCCTGCATTCAGTGCAACTACATCCCTTCTCAAGTAGGGGGACTGACATTGTACGCAATACTCCAGGTGCAGTCTCACTCATGCCTTGTACAATTGCAGCAACATTTCCCTACTTTAATATTCTATACCTTCAGCAATAAATACCCAAATTCCTACCTTGTTTGCCTACCTTATTGTCTGCTGTGCTTGCAGACTAGTTCTCTGTGATTCATGCACATGATATCCACATCCCCTGCACCGAAGCACTTTGAAGTTTCTATTTCTCTGACCAAAATGGATAACAACCCACTTACCCACATGAAATTTTGAATGCCAAAGTTCGGCCCATTCACCTGAACAATCCATATCCATTTGTCAATTTCTTACTTCTTTATTGCAACTTACTTTTCCTCTTACTTTCGAGTCAACTGTGAATTTGACTTTCGTGCTTTCTACTTTTACATCAACCTGCTCTGAGATGGTATGACACAACTCTGGAGCAGGTGGGACTTGAACCCAGGCCCCACAGCAGCTGAATGACAAGTGGCGAGAAATTACTAGATCAGGGATCCAAAGAGCCAAGAAAAGCCTAAAAATTAACAAGGCACCAGAATCAATACCAGCATTCATTCTTCGGTTATATTGCTAACACAAAATGCATTCAAATAAACAACTATTAATTTGCCTTTTTATCCCTTTTGGCCTTATTCCCTGCGGTTTTTCTTTTTAATATATGCTGTCCCTTCCTGTCCCATTCTGAGTAGCGTGGGATATCTCAGCAGAGCTGACCTATATTTTTAACTGCTCACACATACCATTAACACCAATTCTGAATCAATAACCCTGCTCTACTGCTATTAGCACCCCATTTGCCATTTGTTCTGAGCACGCTCACCTTCTGTTCCACTCGCTCCTCCTTTTCCTTTTGTCAATAGCATAAAAGTCAGAAATCACACGACACCAGATTAAAGTCCATCAGGTTTATTTGAAAATACAAGCTTTTGGAGCACTGCTGCTTTGTCAGGTAACATAAAAGACAACATTCTCCCGCCTCTGTCAGGTTTGAAAAGGAGTTATATTGGAATTGTTCGCTCCGTTTCTCTCTCCACAGATCGTCCCAGACCTGCTGAGTTTCTCCAGCACTGCCTGTTTCATACATATAAATGTGTGTGTGTGTGATTGCATGTGTGTTTATGTTGGGGTGTGTGTTTTATGTATGTATCTGTTGTCTCTCTGTCTTTCGCTGCTGTTGTAAGCTATGTGTGTGTTTTTTTTAAATCTACTGATAACATTTATAGCAGATGTAACAAAGTGAAATAGTATCAAATTATTATTGTTCCATAGTTACTGATTATGGCTATTGGAGGTCATTCATTTCAGCTCCAGGATATCTCTACAGGACTTCCTTGGGGCAATTCATCCTGCAGCTGCTTTGTCAATAACCTTCCTTCCATCACAAGGTCAGCATTGGGGATGGTCATTGATGACAGCACAATGTTCAGCACCATTCGTGACGCCGCAAACACTGAAGCAGTCCAAGACAAGATGCAGCAAATCCTGGACAATATCCAGGTTTGGGCTGAAAAGTGGCAAGTAACATTTACCAACCATCTCCAACCATCTCCAACAAGGGAGAATCCAACCATCATCTCTTGATGCTCAATGATATTACCATCATTGAATCTCCCATTATCAACATCCAAGGGGTTACCATTGCCCAGAAACTTGACCTAAAGATTGGGTCTTCTGTATGTTTCAAACTCAAACCCAGTCAATAACCAGTCCATCTATCTCTTAAAGGCATTTTAAAAAAAGCAGCAGTTATTATATCTTCCAGCAATGGATTCCAGAGGATCACTGTTTCTGGTCAAGGAAAAACTGGTGAACAGTCAGACTATTAGTACTTGAGTCAAAACATGTGGCACTGGAAAAGCACAGCAGGTCAGGCAACTTATGTGGGCGGCACGGTGGCACTGCTGCCTCACAGCGCCAGAGACCCGGGTTCAATTCCCGCCTCAGGTCCAAAGATGTGCAGGTCAGGTGAATTGGCCATGCTAAATTGCCCGTAGTGTTAGGTAAGGGGTAAATGTAGGGGCATGGGTGGGTTTCGCTTCGGCAGGTCGGTGTGGACTTGTTGGGCCGAAGGGCTTGTTTCCACACTGTAAGTAATCTAATTTAATCTAATCTAATCTATGCCCGATACATCAACTCTCCTGCTCCTCAGATGTTGCCTGACCAGCTATGCTTTTCTAGCATCACATTTTTGGACTCTGTTCTCCAGCATCTGCAGTGCCCACTTTCTCCGAGTATTAGTACTTGAGCATTGTTTGGAAGACAGTAACTATGTTAAGGTTTAGAACAATATTATCTTCAATATTTAGCTTCTATGAGCAAACTCTACCTTCAGACTTCTTGCAAAACAGTGTGGATTAAATCCATCACTAACAATGCACCATCGAACCTTTTCATGACCAATATTAATGACTGGGATTATCAAGAAGGATTTGCCAATCCAAGGCTAAATATGGAGATGTTAAGAATGTTTCTGTTTTGTCTCTTTAAACTCAATTTCCATGATTGTAGTCAAAGCTATTACCTTCGCTTCAGTCAGGCCATTACCCAGAAATAAATCCATCCACGTATTGTTTCTTAACAACCCCTTTATCACTGCTTTGGACAACAATCCACACTCTAATTGCACTTTGTAAAATATAATTCGTACAGTATAATACACTTTCCACTACCCAAGTTTATTAACACGTTTACTTTCATTGCACCCTCTGGAGGGAAAACAATACCCTTCTCCAGCAAAAGAGTTTGAGTAATTCCTGTGTCTCCTAATATAGTTATGGGTTTAGCTGCATCATTTGAAGAAAAAAAGGTTATCTTTTCTTTTGACAAAAGCCTTTTATATATCTCATTTACATTAACCAGTTCACAGCAGTGTTCACCTTGAGTCTTTTAGACATAGTTAAAGCTACAATTTCATCCATGCTATTTAACCTTTGAGTTCCATTTTTGTACTCAGGCTTATATATGCCAATGAGCTCAATAGGCTTCCCTTGTGACTGGCAGAACTCTGAACAAAAGTGTCCCACTTTCACACAAAGGATATACTCCGGCCTCTGATTTTCACATCTAACCTCAGCCCTTTCTTTCTGATTGGAGCATGAACGTTGGGGCATTTACTTTGGATTCCTACCTTCCTTTCACTCACCGATCCTCTAACCTTTTCAAGTTTATTGGGGTAATGGAAACAAATGTTTAGCTTTATGGATCAACTCATAATTTTGAGAACTGGCTTTGAGGAGTCACAAGGGTGATGTCCTAGACTCAGACCTTCTCTGGTAGAAATTGTATTCATACAGTTTGTCGAGTTCTGTTTCTGGTCAGGGTGTTGATAGGTAGGAATTCAGTGGTGTGTGAATAGAGGTTTGTGATTTATATGAATTTATATCGACTTGCATATGAGTGTTCATCACTTTTTGTGGAGAGATTTTAAAAATTAACTGGAAAATTTAACTAAGGATTAACAGTCTTTTTATAATGGTCTCAAGAGTGTTAATGGAAGTTTGTATATATCATGTGGGGTTACAAACGAAGAGAGAAAATATTAAAAGACTTTAACATGCTTTTGTGTTTAGAATAACAATGAATTGTTTGAAGCTTAGAATATTTCAATGATTGTAAATCTTTCAGACCAATTCAAAGAAGACTGAAGTCAGATGCCGACATATATTCTGATTGAAAGGAGATTGTTCTGAACAGTGAGGGGAATAAGTCACCTGAGGGAAAATGTTTAATTTATCAAATGTTCAGATGATGAGTGCTTGGCTAAAACCCTGCCATTTATTAAAATAGGGGGAAGGTGTAACCTCTGAGTTGTGTAAATATTCCAGGGAAAAGACTTCCCATCTCATAGAACAGGAACTGGAAAAAGCAAATTAGTCCAGCTCAAGGTTTGATATTAATGGAGGTTTCTCGTTTATTTTGATTAATTTTAAAGTGGGGATGTTGGGGATATATGAGGTTTTGTTTACCATGAGTTTTGAAATCTTTTAAACTGTGTTATATGTAGATAGCTTAATTTGGTTTGTTTTTATTTAGTGTAACAAACGTCTGTTTTATTGTTAAATCCAAATCTGCAGCTTTGAGTGTTTTTGTTTCAACGGAAAATTGTCACATTAAATGCTTAGAAGAGCAAAATACAATCTATCCAACCAGATTTCGTTCAGAGATATGATTTGCCCAGTAGTAGTATTAAACGGGATCATAACAGATGATAATGTTTCAATGTCAAAGAGTAATGGTTAGATGCTCTCTTACTGGAGATGGTTATTGCCAGTATAGAGATTGACAGAATTTTATTGCGTGTGATTGATTTTGAAATGTCAATTTAACATGAGGAAGTTCTGAGGAAGGATCACTTGACCAAAATCATTAACTCTGAATTCTCTACGTAGATGCTGCCAGACCTTCTGAGCATTTCCAGCAGAGTCATAGAATCATAGAAATGTATAGCATGGAAACAGACACTTCAGTTGACTCGTCTATGCTGTCTGGATATCCTAACCAAATAGAACATAGAAAAGTACAGCACAGAACAGGCCCTTAAGGCCCATGGTGTTATGCCAAGGTTTAATCCTAATGTAAAATCTAATAACTTAACCTACGCACCCCTCAACTCACTGCTATCCATGTGCATGTCCAGCAGTCGCTTAAATGTCCACAATGACTTTGCTTCCACCACCACAGCTGGCAACACATTCCATACATTCACAACTCTCTGCATAAAGAACTTACCCCTGACGTCTCCTCTATACCTTTCTCCTAATATCTTCAAACTATGACCCCTCATACTAGTCAATCCTGCCCTGGGGAAAAGTCTCTGGCTATTGTCTCTATCTATTCCTCTCATTATTTTGTATACCTCCTCTTTTCCTCCTTCTCTCCAGAGAGAAAAGGCCAAGCTTATTCAACCTTATCATTCTTAATGTTTTCCAAAATTTCTAGCACATCATCTTCATCAATCTTGATCTGGTCAAGCCTGTATCCCAGCTCCTCAAAGTTTTCATTTACAACAAGGTCCCTTTCCTTAGTGAAAACTGAAACAAAAAACTCATTTAGGGCTTCCCCTATCTGCTCAGACTCCACACACAAGTTCCCTCTGCTATCCCTGATCGGCCCTACCTTCTCCCTGATCATTCTCTTAATCCTCACATATGAGTAAAATGCCTTTGGGTTCTCCCTAATCCTTCCTGCCAAGCCTTTTATGTGCCCCCTCCTGACTCTCCTCAGTCCATTTCTGAGCTCCTTTCTAGTAAGCCTCTAATCCTCTAAAGCTGTGCTAGATCCTTGCTTCCTCCTCCTTACATAAAGTGCCTTCTTCCTTTTGATGAGATGCTCCTCTGTTCTCGTTATCCAAGGTCTCTTAATCTTACCCCTTCTTACCTGTCTCAAAGGAACAAATTCGTGCATCACTCGCAACAACTGCTCCTTAAATAGTCTCCACATGTCTGCTGTGCCCTTTCTGTGGAACAATTTCTCCCAGTCTGTACTTCCCAACTCCTATCTGATAGCGTCATAACTTCCATTTCTCCAATTAAATATCTGCCCTTGGTAATTGCTCCTTTCCCTCTCCAAGGCTATGGTAAATGTGAGGTGGTTGTGACCACTGTCAGCAAAGTGTTCTCTCACCACGACATCTGACACCTGTCCTGTCCTGGCTCATTGCTGAGCACCAAATCCAAAATGGCCTCTCCCCTCGTCGGCCTGTGCACACACTGAGTAAGGAAACCCTCCTGAACACATCTGACATAAACGGCTCCATCCAAACCATCTGCGCTTAGGAGGTTCCAGTCGATATTGGGAAAGTTGAAATCACCCATAACAACAACCCTGCTACGTCTGCATTTTTCCAGAATCTGCCCGCCTATGAGTTCTTCAATCTCTCTACTGCGATAATGTGGTCTGTAGAAAACCCCCGATGAGGTGGCTGTTCCCTTGCTGTTCCTAACTTCCACCCACACTGACTCAGTAGACAAACCTTCCCCAACAACCTTCGTTCCTGTAGCTGTGATGCTCTCTCTGATTAGCAATGATACAGCCCCTCCTCTTTTTCCACCTTCCCTGTTCTTTTTAAACATTCTAAACCCTGGAACATCAAACAACCATTCCTGCCCCAATGAAACCCACATGTCCATTTGCACTTGGCCCATAGTCCGATAAACCCTTCATATTCATATACCCATCCAAATTCCTTTTAAATGTGGTATTTGTACCAGTCTCCACTAGTTCCTCTGGCAGCTCATTCCATACACACACCACCCTCCGCATGATAGAGTTGCCCCTTAAGTCCTTTTTATGTCATTCCCCTCTCACCCTAAACCTATGCCCTCTAGTTCTGGACTCCCCCACCCCAGGGAAAAAACTTTGTCTATTTACCCTATCCGTGCCCCTCATGATTTTATAAATTTCTATGTGGTCACACCTCAGCCTCCGGCGTGCCAGGGAAAACAGCCCCAGCCTGTTCAGCCTCTCCCTTTAACTCAAATCCTCCAACCCTGGCAACATCCTTGTAAATCCTTTCTGAACCCTTTCAAGTTTCACAACATCCTTCTGATAGGAATGAGACCAGAACAGCATGCAATATTCCAACAGTGGCCTAACTAATGTCCTGTACAGCTGCAACATGACCTCCCAACTCCAAAACTCAGTGCTTTGACCAATAAAGGAAAGAATACCAGACACTTTCTTCACTATCCTCTCTATCCACTTTCAAGGAGCTATGAACCTGCACTCCAAGGTATCTTTGTTCAGCAACAGTCCCTCGGACCTTGCCGTTAAGTGTATAAGTCCTGCTCTGATTTGTTTTCCCAAAATGCAGCACCTCGCATTTATCTAAATTAAACCTCACCTGCCACTCCTCAGCCCATTGGCCATCTGGTCAAGATCCCGTTGTAATCTGAGGCAACCTCCTTCACTGTCCACTACACCACCAATTTTGATGCCATCTGCAAACTTACTAACTATACCTCCCATGTTCACATCCAAATCATTTATATAAATGATGAAAAACAGTGGACCCAGCACCGATCCTTGTGGCACTCCACTGGTCACAGGCCTCCAGTCTGAAAGACAACTCCCCACCACCACCCTCTGTCTTCTACCTTTGAGCCAGTTCTGTATCCAAATGGCTAGTTGTCCCTGTATTCCATGAGATCTAACTTTGCTAACCAGTATCCCATGAGGAACCTTGTCAAATGCCTTACTGAGATCCATATAGATCACGTCTACCGATCTGCCCTCATCAATCCTCTTTGTTCCCTCTTCAAAAAACTCAATCATGTTCATGCTGGCTACCCCTAATCAATCCTTGCCTTTCCAAGTTCATGTAAATCCGATCCCTCAGGATTCCCCCCAACAACATGCCCACCATTGACTTCAGACTCATCAGTCTATCGTTCCCTGGCTTTTCCTTACCACCTTTCTTTAATAATGGAACCAGGTTTGCCAACCTCCAGTCTTCCAGGCTCTCACCTGTGACTATCAACGATACACATATCTCAGCAAGGGGCCCAGCAATCACTTCCTTAGCTGCCCACAGAGATTTAGGGCATGCCTGATCAGGTCACGGGGAGCAATTTCAGTTTCTGTTTCTGATTCACAACATCTGCAGTTTTTTCGGTTTTTACTGTCTATTTCTAACATTTCATTTTAATGCCCATAGTCCATTTTACAGGACCTTCTTTGACGATATATGGCTCTGAGAAATGTGACAAGTGTTGCGATTGTAATAGTTACACAAGGGATCATTGTGACTTCAGGCAACTGTATATAATGGCCAATGTCAAATCTGCTCTCTTGTCATCTCTTCTCAGTTTTATTTCCATTTTCTGCCATCATTCACAATCAAAATTGCTTCCACAAAATACGTTACTGTGCCTGTGGTTCAGAAGATGGTTTCAGGTTACGAAATTCATTTTCCTGTGTTGGTGTAAGGCACAAGGAAAATGACCAGAGAAGCAATCACTCAATTGCATTCTAAACTGTTTGGTTTATCGACAATATACTGCAGTAGATTATTTGTCAGAGCCTAACTGTAATTTGGCTATTCACACTAAGCTCTTTCCTGCTTTCTCAACTTGAACATGGGGAATGGTCAGTTGTGAATTTCTGAGTCCATGTCTCTCCAGAACTTGGCATTGAAAAGATTCTGCAAACATTTGGCCAAGTTTCAGTTGAGACCAGAACCAAGATGGAAATTGATTATTGTCCCTTGAAAGCAAATTGCGAATGGAGTTGAGAATATGAACAGTTTGTAAGGAGGTGATCATTATTGCAATAATTTCCATTTCTGAGTGATGTTAATTGTATTTAATTGTGTTTAGGTGATAGGAATTAACTGGAGATTCACTCAAGACCTCCCTCTGAGCCAGGAGGGCGACTTTCAGTCCCTACCTCTGTGGATGTATATTTTGTTTTACAAATCTGGCCGACACAAGTTTCAGTACAACGGTAGATGCTTTATTATCAGACAGCCGGTGAGAGATTCTCAATGTTCCCAAAAATATTTGTATATCTACCTGTGGTGTCACTTCTCCACGAATCTCTGTTCCACATACAAAGACAGAATTTTTTATAGGAATTAAACAAAAGATCTATCAGTCACATGGTTGATTGTCGTTACATAGTTTAAAATAGACAATTATAAATTTACAAAGCCTGGTGAATGTCGATGCCCTGTGATAATGAGTGAATGGATTACAGGGATTGATTATCCTATTCTTCATGATCATGTGTTGATAGGAAGAGATAAAAACAGAAGGGTTTAGCCTGACCTCAATGGGGGATTCACATACCTGTGCCAATACGGAGAGAAACCAAGATAATGGGAGCAAGAGGCAGTTTAACAGGGCTGTGGCCAAGGCTATCAGTCTTGTCTGGGGAGGACAAATACCTTTGTCTGAGGCTGCAGAGGAATCCACATGTGTGGCTCCAATGGATTCCTTTTCTAAGATTCAGTCAGCCTCCTCCTTACTGAGCTGTTCTGTCTATTCTATAAGAGGACAGACATTGATACCGAAGTGAGTCTCTTTGGTAGTGGAATGTTTAACCCTTGAGTCCCTAGTATGCCTTGAAAGAGATGTAAAACATGGAAATGATCCTATTGTGGCTTTCTAACTTCCTCACCTCCTCCAGAGGTGTTTAACTCCATCTCTGAACAGGTTGCTTGAAAAATATGTTGCGACCAAATAAACAGACACAGACTAACAGAATGTCCCTCTTCTGTGATAACACACATGCCCTGGAGAGGGGGGAATGTACAATGTCCACCAGCATACTGACGCCTTCTCAGACTCGTGTGTACCTTGGGACAGGAGTGGATGTGCTCTAGCCCAAATGTCATTTTAATTTAATTTTAAATTTACTTTAAGCTTTTGATGTTTTCTTTACAGTGCTAGTTTAAGGGATTGCAAATCTTAAATTTGATTTAATTTGATCCATTGCCATGGTGTGGGCTTTTTCCAGCAGGGAAATTGTACCTGCTGCAGCATTGCTAATGTTGGTTGTGTAACGTGGTAACAATGTGGCATTGCACAAATCAGCAGAGGTTTACGACCACCCTGGATATATATGTATATTACAGCCAGAGGCCCAGCAGTGTCTCGGCTAATATCAAGCTATTTTATTAGAGTTTCACCAGCATTTCATGCTTCATGTGGCATCAGTTAAGATGGAGTCTGAGAACTTTATTCCCTTAGGTCACATGCTACAATGATATTGTGAGCTTGTCTCTGTGTGCCAAACTACCAGGCAAATCGGCAGAAGGTTCACAGCCTGTGAATAACCAGGACAATGGAGAGATATCTCGAAAATATGGCAAGAATAGAAACATGCAGCCATCAATGTCAGGATACAAGTTTGCGCATTAGGTCTTAACAACTAGATGAGAATCTCGTTAGTAAACAGTAAAGAGCCGACTTGCAAACATTAACCTCATTATTACCAAACCACAGCCATTTATTTGTTGTTCATTTATTTTCCCAGGCATTGGAGAGAAATTAGATGGCAACATGAACACTCTGGTCAGGTAATTGGTGGGTGCTGCTTGTTGGCATTTTTCCAGGCCTTCATCTTGACCAGCATTCCCCAGCAGCTCGTGGCACACTGTCCACACTCTATGGACAGTGACCACCTGCATCTTCAGACAGTTGGCATCAGCCAGTCATGGTACATCTCTGACTCACTTAATACACAGTTCAGTGCATCAGTACTCCGCCTTGGAGCTCACTGAGACCCTACAATGCTGATGCCAGGCTGCTTTGGGTGCAGAGATAGACCCTGTTTCAGGGATCAGACGAGGGAGTTTCTCAAGGATCTTTGCTTGATTTCTTAATATTTGCACACTTTGTATTTTCCTGGATTCTCACACTATCTCTGCCTTCCCTTTTAGCATAGACACATAGCCAGACAATTTGCCATATTTGGCAGCAAAGAATAGTCAAGGGGGTACTATGGTCAATCAGATGGCTGGTCAGTCAGGAAAGGGGAAATGGTGCTCTGATGGAGTGTTTAGGAAGCATGGCGGGTGGAAAGGGGGAGTAGTTTGGGAAGATGCTACATGCAATATTGTGAGTGGTAGACCATGAAACCTGATGGGAGGTGCGTGCAATGACAGAGGTTGAGTATGTGGGAAGTAGCAGAGAGAAGATGGTGGTATCTGTCCTTGCAGAGTGCAGAAGGTCTTTCATTTTTCTTTATGGCACTGCTGCACACTTCGCCACACCGTGGACACCACAATGACCCAGTGGTTACTTCAGACTAGATTGGCAGTGTTTGACATCATGCAGATATGGTGCTTAAATCCAACGCCCACATTGTGAAATCTGAACAATCCTGTCCCACAAGCATTTCGTCGTTGGTGAGGAGAAAGTGAGGACTGCAGATGCTGGAGATCAGAGTCAAAGAGTGTGGTGCTGGAAAAGCACAGCAGGTCAGGCAGCATCTGAGGAGCAGGAAAATGAGGCTTCATCCCTGATGAAGGGCTTATGCCTGAAACATCAATTCTCCTGCTCCTCGGATGCTGCCTGACTGTCATTGGTGAGCGCAAGATAGTGGATGAATACCATTCTGTACATACTTAATGAGGCAAGCAGTGGAAAATAATGTGAGAAATGTCACTGGAGCACAGAGGGAAACCCTCCCTGATATTAACTCTGAGCTAACCTTTGTGTAAATTCAACCCAATGCAGCAAATCTGTGTTTCTGGATAATTGGTTGTCGATTATTTTAGAGAAAGCCCAAAGCAATGGTAACTAGGTTAGGAAGTGTATGCCCCACCTCACCTTAGTTCCAAACTTCCAGCTCAGCACTGTCCCCATGACTTGTCCGGACTTGTCCTACCTGCCTATCTCCTTTTCCACCTATCCACTCCACCCTCTCCTCCCTGACCTATCACCTTCATCCCCTCCCCTACAGTACTGAAACATCGATTTCAAAGCTCCTTGGATGCTGCCTGAACTGCTGTGCTCTTCCAGCACCACTAATCCAGAATCTGGTTTCCAGCATCTGCAGTCATTGTTTTTACCTAGGAAGTGTACGCTGGCAATCCGTAACTATGTATTAAATATAAAAATGTCAAAAGATTAGCACCAGCCATCTTTCTTAAAGTAAAACAATCTTTCTTAAATTAAATTCTATTAGCATCTTCAGTTATAAATCATTTCAATATCAAAACAATGTAGTACCATATTCAGTTCCTCATCTTTTCTGTTCCAACTCATTGTCTGAACTTTATTATTCTGATGTCTAGAATATTTCCAGTTATAATCATGTCCACTATTGGAGATTGGTCCTTCACTATTAAAGCCCTGAATTTGCCTTCTTAAGTTTATCTGCCTCCTCCTCCCTCTTAAAGTTACCACATAAAGCCTACTTCTTTGATCAAGGCGCTGGTCATCTCTTGGCAAGCATCCTGTCCTATAGGACAATGCTCTGGTGAAGCACTTTGTCAATCCAACCTTCACTCCAGTGTATAGAACTTGAAATTGCATGTACCAGAACTAACGCAAGCATGCCAAATTTTAAATGATCACAACAATTTAGCCTATGGAAAAAACTGCTTCTGTTTGATTGATGGAATAACTCAGACAAGCCAGTATCCTGTCACTAAGCATCCTTTATTTATATGTGCACAGTACACTGAATGTGGCCAGCCAGCTCAGAGTCTGTCCCTCAAGTCAGGAGACTCCTTGAATCCCCTGTTTAGATCTGTCAGCCAGGGCTCCCTGATTGGCCCAATCAAGGATCTCATAGTTAATATGATTTACCTGGTTCCAATCACTACAGTTGATAAGTCAACTCTGGTTGGCTGAGGCATTGCCATTGGAGAGCCAATGAGAAACTATAAACTTGAGACACGTAACAAGAGTATTCGAAATCTTAGAGGGATGGACAGTATAGACATGAAGGAATTATTCCCATTCATGAAAGAATCAAGGTTGAGATGGAAGTCATTAGTAAACGAAGTAAAAGAAACACAAAATGAAAACATTTTCATGCACTGAGTGATGTGGATCTGGAAAATACTGCTTGAGAGAGTGGTGGAGACAGGTTCAGTTGAGACATTGAAAAGGGAGTTACACAGTTATTTGAACACGAATAATGTGAAGGTTAACAGTGAAACGGTAAGGCAGCATCAAAGGAGAAGGAGAATCGACGTTTCGGGCATAAGCCCTTCTTCAGGAAGAAGGGCTTATGCCCGAAACGTCGATTCTCCTGTTCCTTTGATGCTGCCTGACCTGCTGCGCTTTTCCAGCAATACATTTTTAAGCTCTGATCTCCAGCATCTGCAGCCCTCACTTTCTCCTGGTGAAAAGGTAAGTAAATGGCACAAAGTGAATTGGCCATTCAGATAGTTGGTATAGACATGATGGAGGGAAATATCTCCCCCTGTGCTCAAACAAATTTGTGATTCTATATTTTAAAAAAGGCACAAGTTTGGAACATATTCCTTCTGTTTCCAGACAGCAGATTCCAGCAGATGAACGGATGACACTTTGAATAATTACAAATCAGACAATCTGAACTAATGATCTTAAACCAGTTAATGTTTTGAGTCTGGATAACTCTTCATCAGAACTGATGAAGAGTCACCTGACTCAAAAGGTTAGCTTGTTCTCTTTCCATGGATGTTGCCATGGAACATCCATGTGACCCATTGTGATTTCCAGCAATTTTTTTTGTTTTCATTTCAGATTCCAGCATCTGCAGTAATTTGTTCCTATCTTAAATTAGTTGTTGGTGTTGCTTTCGCACTCTCGAGATTGTGCTCAAACATAGGATCATATCTAAACGTAGATGCATTGTTGCAGCCGGTGTTGCAAGGAGTGAGTTTTACTTTAGCATTAGTCTATTACAAGCAATCAAAGGGTCATACTGTTTGATTTGATCAGCTGTAACATACAGCCTACGTCACTGGCATCATCCTAATAATAAAATTCATCTCTGAAATTGCTCTGCTATATAGTAGACATGATCGGTACAAAGGTGAAAGTGGGTACTGCAGATGCTGGAGATTAGAGTCAAGATTAGAGTGGTGCTGGGAAAGCACAGCAGGTCAGGCAGCATCCGAGGAGCAGGAAATTCGATGTTTCAGGCAGGAGGCCTTCATCAAAACGTTGCTGTGCATAATCATTACAGTGACATGTATGATTTTGTGTTATGGTATTCCATCCAAATAGGAGATCTTTTGTACCACTTATTATTGATAATATTTAATAAGATCGAATTTTCAATGAATTTCAATGTTGGAAGTGGTATATTCCAACTGGTTCATCCTGCATTGTCCAGGTAGATATTAGGAAGGAAAAATATGTCTTTGAGAGGAGCGTGCATGTTCATCAGAATGAGATTGGGATGAAGAGATTAAACAGAATAGACAGACTAAACAAGTGCCTCTATTAAGAGAGTCCTGAGCAAAGAACAAGGGAAAATATACTTAAAATAGAGCTAAATATGAGTGTGAGCAAAGGGCAATGGAAATTTAGAATTCAAAAAGCTGGTGAGGCCGGGTCAATTGAACTTTTCAAAACTGAGATTATGAGATTTTTGTTAGCTATTGCTATTAATAAATATGGAAATAAGGTGGTAAATGAAGTTGAGATATAGATCAGCCAAGATGTAATAGGATGACAGCACAGCATCAATAGGTCATCTTCCATATATTCTTCCATGTATTTACAAGGCACTCAGATCCTTGTCCTGACAGTTATGGCATTTCCTTCATAGAAACACAGAAGCGAAGAAACTAGAAGCAGGACCATTCGAGACACCCCTGCTATTCAATATGATCATGAATGATCAACCAACTCAGCCCCCTAATCCCACTTTCTCCCAATATCCTTTGATCCCTTTAACCCGGAGAATTATTCTGAACTTCTTCTTGAAAATAATCAAAGTTTTGGCCTCGCCCATTTTCCTTGGCAAGGAATTCCACAGGGTCACCATTCTCTGCGTGAAGACTGAGCAGGAGGGTTTATACGGATAAAGGCCAAATGCTGGCAAATGGGACTAGATTTATTTAAGCTATCTGGTCAGCATGGACGAATTGGACCATAGGGTCTGTTTCCATGCTGTACAGCTCGATGGTTCTATGACTCTGTGACATTTCTCCTTATCTCAGCACAATATGGCCAATCCTATAGACCCCTGATTCAGAACTCTCCCGGTCATCAGAAATATCTTTCCTGCATTTGCTGTATCCAGTCTGTTAGAATTCATTAGGTTTCTGTCAGATTATCCACAACCCCCCCCAAACCCTTACTCTTCTGAATATTGTATTAACCCATCCAGCCTGTCTCTATATATAGGTCCAGTCATTCCAGCCTGGTCATCTTCCATTGCACTTCCTGCAATACCACGGCATCCATCCTCAAATAATGAAAGCAAAACTAAACACGATGGTCCAGGTGTGGTCTAACGAAGGTCCTGTACAATTGAAACAAGACACCTTTGTTACTATACCTTATTCCTTTCATTATGAAAGCCAACATACCATTTGCTTTCTTCATCGCCTACTGCATCTGTATGATTACTTTCCCATCATGATAAATTGTGAAATTTGATTTCAACAAATAATGTTATAAGCATCCACCTGATTCACTAATGTCTTTTGCAGAAGAAGGTCTAGCTGCCATGTTACTTCAGACCCACAGCAATGTGATTAATCCTTATCTGTCCTCTGAAGTGGCCCTAGAAAACCACTCTGTTCAGAGACAATTGGGGATGGAATGAACCAACTAGGGACACCCACGTCTTGAAATTTCCAAAACAAAAGGCATTGCAGGAGTATCTTCATAAATTTGATGCAATAGATTACAGATGAGTAGCACCAATAAATCCCTATGATGAACAGAAGTACCCAATAAATGCTGCCATTCACACCAACTCCTACATCATAGAGTCGTACAGATGTACAGCACGGAAAGATACCCTTCGGTCCAACTCGTCCACGCCGACCAGATATCCCAACCCAATCTAGTCCCATCTGCCAGCACCCGACCCATATCCCTCCAAATCCTTCCTATTCATCTACCCATCCAAATGCCTCTTAAATGTTGCAATTGTACCAGCCTCCACCACTTCCTCTGGCAGCTCATTCTATACACGTACCATCCTCTGTGTGAAAAAGTTGCCCCTTAGGTCTCTTTTATATCTTTCCCCTTTCACCCTAAACCTATGCCCTCTAGTTCTGGACTACCCCAACCTAGGAAAAAGACTTTGTCTATTTATCCTATCCATGCCCCTCATCATTTTAAAAACCTCTATAAGGTCACCCCCCTCAGCCTCCAATGCTCCAGGGAAAACAGCCCCAGCCTGTTCAGCCTCTCCCTATAGCTCAAATCCTCCAACCCTGACAACATCCTTGTAAATCTTTTCTGAACCCTTTCAAGTTTCACAGCATCCTTCCAATAGGAAAGAGACCAGAATTGCACACAATATTCCAACAGTGGCCTATCCAATGTCCTGCACAGCCACAACATGAGCTCCCAACTCCTGTACTCAATACTCTGACCAATAAAGGAACGCATACCAAACACCTTGTTCACTATCCTATCTATCTGTGACTCTACTTTCAAGGAGCTATGAACCTGCACTCCAAGATCTCTTTGTTCAGCAATACCCCCTAGGACCTTACCATTAAGTGTATAAGTCCTGCTCTGATTTGCTTTCCCAAAATGTAGCAGCTCGCATTTATCTAAATTAAACACCACCTGCCACTCCTCAGCCCATTGGCCAAACTGATCAAGATACCATTGTAATCTGAGTAAACCTTCTTCACTGTCCACTACACCTCCAATTTTGGTGTCATTTGCAAACTTACAAACTTACTCTTATGCTCAGATCCAAATCATTTGTATAAATGATGAAAAGCAGTGGACTCAGCACAAATCCTTGTGGCACAACACTAGTCATAGGCATTCAGTCTGAAAAACAACCCTCCACCACCACTCTCTGTCTTCTACCTTCGAGCCAGTTCTGTAAGCAAATGGCTAGTTCTCCCTGTATTCTGTGAGCTGTAACCTCGTTCACCAATGTCCCATGGGGAACCTTTTTGAACACCTTACTGAAGTCCATATAGATCGCGTCCACTGCTCTGTCTTCATCAATCCTCTTCGTTACTTCTTCAAAAAAACTCAATCAAGTTTGTAAGACATGATTTCCCACGCACAAAGCCATGTTGACTATCCCTAATCAGTCCTTGCCTTTCCAAACACATGTACATCCTGTCCCTCAGAAGTCTCTCCAACAACTTGCCCACCACTGACGTCAGGCTCACTGGTTGACAGTTCCTTGGCTTGTCCTTACCACCTTTCTTAAATAGTGGCATCATGTTAGCTAACCTCCAGTCTTTCGGCATCTCACCTATGACTATCGATGATACAAATATCTCAGCAAGGGGCCCCGCAATCACTTCCCTAGCTTCCCACAGAGTTCTAGGGTACACCTGGTCAGGTCATGGGGATTTATCTACTTTTATGTGTTTCAAGATGTCCAGCACTTCCTCCTCTGTAATATGGACATTTTGCAAGATGTCACCATCTGTTTCTCCACATTCTATATCTTCCACGTCCTTTTCCACAGTAAATACTGATGCAAAATGCTTGTTTAATATCTCCCACATCTCCTGCATCTCCACACAAAGGCTGCCTTGCTGATCTTTGAGGAACCCTATTCTCTCTCTGGTTACCCTTTTGTCCTTAATGTATTTGTAAAAACCCTTTGGATTCTCCTTAATTCTATTTGCCAAAGCTTTCTCATGTCCCCTTTTTCCCCTTTTTCCCCTCCTGATTTCCCTCTTAAGTATACTCCTACTTCCTTTATACTCTTCTTAGGATTCACTCAATCTATCCTGTCTATACTGACATATGCTTCCTTCTTTTTTTTAACCAAACCCTC